>NC_046154.1:149706935-149939435 GCF_011064425.1 Rattus rattus | reverse complement strand
CCTCCTCTGACTGACAGGTCCTCCTCTGACTGATAGGTCCTCCTCTGACTGACAGGTCCTCCTCTGACTGACAGGTTCTCCTCTGACAGGTCCTCTCTACCCCTTGTGTTGTTTCATCTTCTATTTATTCCTAGTACATTCTTATCTTGTATCTCATCTTGTACTGAAATTACTCAAGTACCTGTCTAATTCCTATTACTATAGATTTTAAAATAAAATAATGACCTAAAACTGATTTATGCTTGTGTTCCTAATGCCTAGTGTGAAACCTAGGCACTGAATAGGTATTAATATATATTTGTTGAATGGATCCAGTTCCTAAGGTGAGACAGTGGGTAGGCAAATTTTCTTTTGGAGAGATAAAAGATTTGACTATAAAAGAAGAAAACCTGGCTGATAGAATAGCAGCACCGAGTGAAAGCATTTAGGACAGAGATGAGGAAAATATCTACTGAGAACCACGGTGTATTCAAAGGTCTGAATATATCACAGGATACAAGGCAAATTCAAGAAAACAAGAAAAAGAACTTATTCATTTTAGTAAATGACCTATTTGGGATGTGTAAATAACTTTAAAATTACCTACTGAAGTCAGGGTTGATTTTAAGGTTAGAGCTTTACTTCCAAAATGACAAGTAGGTGAAAATAGCACCCTATGTCCTGATGTTTCTAGGCGCTTACCAAAGAAGTACTGTTTGGCTAGAACATACAGATTACATAATATGATTAAAATCCCTTCAATCTTTTTGCTTAAGTCCTCTTTGATTTGGTGTGTGAGTCCTTGTTCAGGAACATGTAGGCTTGATCTTATGGGCCATTTTATTAGAGAAACCAATTCCAAACAACCAAGTAATTTCAGCCACTGAATAGTCATAGCCATGAGGATGAGGTAGGAGTGCTTCTTCCCTGAAGAATGGAGAAGGGCATGCAGAGTTTGTTGGGACTCTCCACTGTGGTGCATTCACGTCTCCAGCAATGCCTGGCTAGGCCTTGCTCTCAGCTTGGGATAATTGAGAAAGGGAAAACATGCACAGGGTTGGGGTCTAGTCTGTCATGGAGGACAGACAGGGCAGCTACCTTTTAAGCAACAGAAGACAATCTCAGATGTTCCTTTAATCAGGATGAACAATTGAGCTAGGATGCTCATATAGAGGGACTTCCTGTACAGACCACTGCTCATAGTGGGTTGCAAAGGTTAGGATAAACATCTAAGAAAAATACTAAGGTTCTAGTTTTTCTTTTTTTAGGAATTATAGGAAGCATTTGTTTTAACATGAGGGTACTTCACACATCCTCTAACAAGTTGCTAGACGTTGTGGACCCTCTTCTGGGACAATGAATAAATTCTACCACTTATAAAACTCTGGCCACCCTTCCCTCAACTCTTAGAGATCTTACAGATTTGAACTTTTAAATAATCTCTAAAAGTCACTTCTATTTACAGTTTGATAAATGTGGCCTGGCAATTCTTAATTCTGCAGATTTGTTCTAAGTCTGTGATGGGCTGTTATTTTGGAAACCAGGAAAAAATTTCTCACTCATTTCATCCAACACACGCACACACACACACACACACACACACACACACATACTTACACACCACACACACACACTTATATACCACATACACACTTATACACCACACACACATACAGACATACACACACTTACACATTACACACACACATACACACACACGTACACAACACACACACACACACACACACTATGGTAAGTTAAGGAATTCATAAGCAAATGCTTCACATTAACTGTTTTGTAACAATCAAATCCTTCAGTTTGTATATTCTTTGGGGAAAGAGAAGCAGGGCCTCTCTCCTTGGTATTGTTCCATCACCAGTCTCAGTGCCATGCTCAAACACATAAAGAGAACTAATAAATTTAGTGAGCTTTCCACATTACTGCAAAGGGTTCATGATTCAATACTAAGGTCATGATAGCTCCCAGTTTAATGAAGATGGCAATGATAAAGTAGAAAATCTGGTTTTGTGCTAGAAAATATCTCAGAAAGGATCTTTAAATACTGATATCAAGAACATTTGTCGTCAGCTAATTTGCATTAATGAACACTGGCTAAGTAGACATGTTTGCAAGCTGTGAAGGTACAATCTTATCCCATGTTAATTCTGTATCGGAGCCAAGATTTTAATAAGAACAAGCTATTGATTGTGCCCATAAGGACTGTTCATTGCTTAATATAATTTGGCAAAATCCAAACATTATTAATCACAACTAATAGTCCTTATCTGGAAAACAAGCACATTGTTGCTCATTTGGTTCAGAAATTATTTGAAAGCTCAACTATAACCCAAACATATGCTAGTAATCAGTTATAAATATCAATTTTTACTTAACCATGCATGTACTATGATTATTTTCAGAAAGAATATGCTTTACTGCATATACAGAATATACTTTCCTGCATACAAAGAATAGGTTCTGTAACCTTTCTCAAATTATTCAAATAAAAATAATCATAAAAAGTTAAAAAATAATGTTACAATAGAGTGATGGTGACAGTTGTGGATTTTGAATAATTATGATTGTGAATAATTATGAATTGTTTAGGTTCTATGCAGGAGTGTAGACATTTTTATACCTGTGTGAATGTAGAATATATGTGACATGCATGTAGACTAACTTTATCATCCAGATCTACGTCATCTCTCTCTGTTTATCTCCATCTTTTATCCAAAACACCTGGGATCAAAGTGAGAGGCTCTGCCAGAGCCTGATAAATACAGAGGCAGATGCTTGCAGGCAACCATTAGACTGAGCACCAGGTCTCCAATGAACGAGCTAAAGAAAAGACTGAAGGAACTGATGGGGTTTGCAGTCCCATGGGAAGAGCAACAACATCAACAAACCAGACATCCCAGAGCTTCCAGGGACTAAACCACCAACCAAAGAGTACACATGGAGTGATCCATGGCTCCTGCCACATATGTAGCAGAGGATGGCTTTGTCAGGCATCAATGGGAGGAGAGGCCCTTGGGACTGCCAGGATAGGGAGACGGGAGGGAGTGGGTGGGTGGGTGGGGGATCACCTTCATAGAAGCATGGGGAAGGGGGAGGAGATGGAGTTTTATGGAGGTAAAACTGGGAAAGGGGATAACATTTGACATGTAAATAAAGAAAATCCAATAAAAGAAAAGAAAAAAATTTAAAAAAGATTTGAAATTTTAAAAATTTTAATACATATCAAGTGAAATATTAGGCATGAAACCCAAAAATCAAGAAGACATGTTTCTTCTACACATCTTCTCCAAACAGTGACCTAGAGATAATTTTATAGGATTTATAAGCAATCTTCTGAATGAAAGCAAAGTTTTATGGTATGGAATGTCTATTTTTTAACAATATTTTGCAACTTATTTTTTAAGTTTTTAATGATTTATTTTAAATCACTGTACACTGTACTATGTACACTGTAGCTATCTTCAGACACACCAGAAAAGGGCATCAAATTCTATTAGCTTGTGAGCTACCATGTGGTTGCCGAGAATTGAACTCGGGACCTCTGGAAGGGACACGGGTAATATAACTGCATATCTTCCTCCATCTTCTGCTTCCCTCCTCCAAATCCAGTCTCTCCGTCTCACTCACCCCAAGTTCTGCAGCCGACCACTTGCCATGGCTTCCCCCTCCTTTCTGCCTCCTTCTCCAATGGCTCACCCAGATCTTCCCGGCCACCCTTCTTTCTCACTAATTCTATCATCTCAGCTCTCCGATTCCAGCAGCATTCCTTAGGAAACTGCCAGACAAGGTAGCCGCAGTAGTAGTAAGTAGGTCAGCAAAGCAGGTAGTGAGCTTCAGTTCCTCAATCTTCCTCCTCTCCCCCAAATCCTACAGTCTCCTCCCCAGTGCTGTAGCAGACTACTTGTTGTGGCCTCTCCTCACTCTCTGCCACCATTCTCATGGGAATAAGCAGATTCTGATGGAACATACTGCTTTCCTCCTTCCAGTTCACTCCTGAGCATTTCCCACTTGGAATGCGTCATCTTCTAAGAGCTAGAAACACATTCTACCTGGAAACCCCAGGGCCACACCTAGTAGGATCCCAGAAGACTTCCCTACCACACAACACACAATCACCAGTCCCTCATAAGAATCAGACAGGGCGGCAGAATCAAGGAACAAAATCAAGGGTCACCCAATGAAGTCAAGAACAAATATCAGCAACTAGAATTCTAGTCTTTCCAAACCCAGATACCTAGATATAAATGTTAAAGCAGCCAATAATAGCCAGGACAATATGCCTCCACTTGAGCCCAGCAATCCAACCACAGAGAGCCATGAGCACTGCAACAGAGTTGACGCACATACACAAAAAGATGTTAAATTAGCTTTTATGAATAGGATAGAAGTCCCTAAAAAAAATCAATAAATCTCTTAAAGAAATCGATGAAAACATGAAAAAAGATTGGAAGGAATTGAATAAAATAGTTTAGCACATGAAAGCGAAATCAATAAAGAAAATCCAAATTGAGAGAAATATCAAAATAAAAAATATAGAAAATGAAACAGGAGCCTTAGAAGCAAGTTTCACAAACAGAATACAAGATACAGAAGAAAGAGTACCAGTTGAAGACACAATAGAAGGAATGGATACTTTTGTCAAAGAAAACATTATATCTAACAACAACAACAATAACAAAAGTCTGATATAAATCACTAAATTACTAGTGTAAGGTCTCTCCAATTTTTTTTAACATAGACACTTAGTGTTAGAAGCTTGCCTATCAGAACTGCCTTCATGTGTCTCATAAAGTTGGCTATGTTGTATATTTATTTCTATTCAATTCTAGGAAGTCTTTACTTTCTTTCTTAATTCCTGTCTCGATCTATTTTTTATTTAGCAGTGAGTTGTTCAAAATTTCACAGGAAATCAGGGACACTAGAAGGAGGAGGAGAAGGAAGGAGGACAAGGAGGAGGAGGAGGAAGAGGATGAAGAAGAAGAAGAAGAAGAAGAAGAAGAAGAAGAAGAAGAAGAAGAAGAAGAAGAAGAAGAAGAAGAAGAAGAAGAAGAAGAAGAAGAAGAAGAAGAAGAAGAAAACAACAACAACCCAGGTAAAAGGCACAGAAACTATTTTCAACAAAATTATAGAAAAAAATTCCCTAATCTTAAGAAAGTGATGCACAAAGAACACAGAGTAGAGTAGATAAAACAAAAATCCTCAACACATAATAATCAAAACGCTAAATGCGCAGATCAAAGAAATAATATTAAAAGCTACAAGAGAAAAAGACCAAGGACATACAAAGAGAGACCTACTAGATTAACACCTGACTTTTCAAGAGACTGAAAGCCACGATTGTCTGGATAGATGTACTACAGACTTTAAGAGACCACAGATGCCAGCCCAGATGACTATACTTGGCAAAACTTTAAATCATCATAGATGGAAAAACCAAGACATTCCATGATAAAATCGAATTTATGCAATATCTGTTATAAATTTAGCCCTAAAGGAAGGTCTTTGAAGGAAAATTCCAACCCAAGGAGGTTAACTATTTCAAGAAAACACAAGAAATAAATAATCCCATACCAACAAATCAAAAAAGTGAAAACAGACACATATGGACACATGCATATGCACATACATAGGTGCACACACAGACACATGCACACACACCACCACCACCACCATCACAATCACCCCCAATACCACCAGAATAACCATAACACTGGAATCAAAAAATATTGTCTATTGATATCTCTCAACATCTGTGATTTCAATTCACCAAGTTAAAAAAAAACCAGACTAACAGAATGAATATAAAAACAAGATTCCTCCTTATCCTGTATCCAAGAAGTATACCTTAACATCAAAGATAGACATTACCTCAGGGTAAAAATATGGAAAAAGATAATCCATGCAAATGTACCTAAAAAGCAAGCTGGTGTAGGCATTTTAATATCTGACAAAATAGACTTAGCTTGAAAACCAATTAGAAGAGGTAGAAAAGAATATTACATAACCATTAAAGGAGAAATTCACCAACAGGACACTTCAATTCTTAACGTCTATGGTCCAACCCAAGGGTATAAAAGTTCATGAAAGAATCAATACTATAGCTTAAATCACATATTGACCTTTACACACTGACAGCAGGAGACTTCAATATTCCCTTTTTGCAGATAGACAGGTTATCCAGATGAAAGCTAAACAGAGAAATGCTGGACTACCTGGTTTTATAAAGCAAATGGATCTAACAACTATCTACAGAACATCTAACCCAAACACAAAACTTTTCTTCTCAGCCCCTCATGGAACTTTCTTCAAAACTGACCACATGCTCTGATACAAAACAAGTCTTAATAGATACAAGAAAATTGAAATAACACCCTACATCCTATCTACCACAAATTAAAGCAGGGTATTAACAACCGAAATAACAGCTTAAAAACTTACAGAAACATGAACAACTCAATACTGAATGAAAAAGGTCAAGACAGAAATTAAGAAAGGAAGTAAGAGCTTCATAGAATTGAATAAAAATGAATATACAACAAATTGAATCTGACGAGACACATGAAGGCTGTTCTGATAGGCAAGCTTCTAACACTAAGTGCCTATGTTAAAGATTTGAAGAGACCTCACACTGGTAATTTAATGGTACACATAAAAGCTCTAGAACCGTCGAGAAGAAATTATACCCCCCAAAAAGTAGACAGAAATAATCAAATCCAGGGATGAAGTCAATAAAATACAAACAAATAAACAATAACAACAACGACAAAATACCAGAGTCAATGCAATAAAGAGTTGGTTCTTAGAGAAAAATCAATAAAATAGACACATTCGTATCAAAATTAACTAACAGGCAGAAAGAGAATATTCAAATTAATAAAATTAAAAAGGAAAGGAGGAAATATAACAAAAGACACTATCCCTAAAAATCCAGAGAATCATAAGGCTATACTTTAAAAACCTATACTCCATCTTTTCTGTATAGTTTTATGTCATCTTGACACAAGTGTTATTTGCAAACTGGGAACCCAAATTCAGAAAATGCCTCCTTGAGTTGGGGCTGCAGGAGAGCCTGTAGGGCATTTTCTTAATTAGTAACTAACCGGGGACGGCTCAGTCTACTGTGGGTTTTGCCATCCCATGGCAGGTGGTCCTAGGTTTTATAAGAAAGGAGGGTGAGCAAGCCATGGGAACCAGGTCAGTAAGTAACACCCTTTCTTGGCGGCTGTACCAGCTTTGGCCTCCAGGCTTCTGTCCTGCTTGAGTTTCTGTCCTAACTTCATTAGATGAAGAACACTGGTGTGGAAGTGTAAGCCAAATAAACCCTTTCATCCCCTAATTGCTTTGGTCATTTTGTTTAATCACAGAAATAGTCTTTCTAACTAAAATATCACTAAATTGGAAAAGCTCAAAGAAAAAGACTTTCTCTTGACACACACCACTTACCACTGTTAAATCAAGATCAAATAATCAATTTAAACAGACCTGTAAACCCCTAGCAAAATACAAACATTTGTCAATAATCCCCCAACCAAAAAGCCCAGGAACAGATGGTTTTAGTGTAGAATTCTATCAGATTTTTGAAAACTGTTAATGCCAATACTCCTCGAATTATTCCACAAATAATGTTCCACAAAGAACATTGCTCAGTTTGTTTTTGGAGGCTGTAGTTACCTTGAGACCCAAACCATATAAAAACTCAACAAAAAAGGATAATTTTAAACCAATATTCCTTATTAATACAGGTGCAAAAATACTCAAAATATTTGCAAACAAAATCTAATAACATATCAAAAAGATCACTCACCATGAATAATTAGGCCTAGTCCCAGAGATGCATAAATGGCTCAACATATATAAACCAATAAATGTAAAATACCATATAAATAAACAGAAAGAATAATAATCATCTCATTAGATGAAAGACCTGGGACAAAATCGAACACAAAGGGACAATACTTCAACATAATAACTGCAGTTTATAACAAACCCACTACCAATATCAACTTAAATGTAGATTAACTCGAAGCAATTCTACTAACATTAGGAGCAAAACAAAGTTGTCCACTCTTTATAACTATTTAATACAGAACTTGAAGTCTTGGCTAGAGCAACAAGACAACTGAAGGAGATCAAGGGGATACCAATTGGAAAGAGAAGCCAAAACTTCAAGTCACTGAAGGAAGAAAATGAAGATCTCAAAAGATGGAAAAATCTCCATGCTCAGGAATTGATAAGAATAATACTGTAAAAAAAATGATCATCCTACCAAAATTAATCTACAGAGCCAATGCAGGAGAACTTTCAGCTCCATATGGAAACAAACAAACCAAACCCCAGGATAGCAAAAACAAAACTGAATACTGAAGGAAGTGATGTTACTATGCCTGATTCAAGTTGCAGTGGAGCTGTGGTGACAGACGCTGCAAGGTATGGGTACAAAAACCACTGCTCATCAGAACTGAAAACCTAGACTAGATTCATGTACCTATGAGTATCCGACTTTTGATTCAAAAATGAAAGGGCCTGAAATACACACTGAATAAAGACAAATAATACTGATCAAACTGGATAACTACATGAAAAAAAACTGAAGTAGATCCATACTTAGCACCCTACACAAGAGTCTACTCCAAATGAATCATAGATTTTAGCACAAAATAAGATCCATTGGACCTGAGAGATAGGAACGTGAAGAGTAGCCTTGAATTCACTGGCACTGGGACAGACTCTGAAGAGAACACCAATAGCACGGGGACTAAGAGCAGCAATTAAAAAAATGGGACCTAATGAAACTGAAAAGCTGCGGCATAGGAAAGGACAGTCTGGACAAAGGACACTTCCTACAAGAGTGGGAAAGGTTTTTTCCAACTATCTGTCGGATAGAGTATAATATCTAAGATATATAAAGAACTCAAAAAACTAGATACATAACAACTCCTCAATGCAGTAAAAAATGGGGGTAGCTCTAAATAGTGAAACTGTAAAGGCTCAGAAACATTTAAATGTTCAGTATTCTTAGCCAATAGTGAAGTGTAAAGCAAACTACCTTGATTGTTGATGGGAGTGCAAACCTGTGGCACCTATGAAAGTCAGTGTGGCAGTTCTTCAGGAAGAAGAGAACCAATCTACCGCGAGCTCCATCTATACCACTCTTGGGGATGTTCCCAAAGGATGCCTTGTCCCACTACAGAAGCTCTTGCTTAGCCATGGTCATTGCTGTTCTATTCACAAATATCCAGAGACTGGAAACAACCGAGATGTAATAATAATAATAATAATAATAATAATAATAATAATAATAATAATAGCCACGGTGATTCACACAATGGAGTATTATTCAGCTGTTAAAAAAAATAAAATCATGAAATTCTCATCTGAGTGGATGAATCTAAAAAATAACCATCCTGAGTGAAGCAACTCAGACCCTGAAAGACAATTATGCTATGTATTTTCTCATGTCAGTATTAATCATTAAGTCAGTGATAACCAAATTTCAATCTGTAGGGCCACACACGTTAGGTATAGAGCAAGGGACTGGGGATCCAGGTAGATCTCCGTAGGAAAGGAAAAAATAAGAGATAGTTATGGATGGGTGGGATGGTGGGGCTGAGATGGATCAAACAAGCAGGGAAAGGGGTGAAGGGAAAGAGGGAGAGGATACAGGGACACACAGCTCAACTTAGGGGCCTTTTGAGTGCTAGTGTGGAAACCTACTAGAGTAGTAGCTTTGTAACATATACATATGTGAAGGGCCTCTAAATGAAATCACCAGATAACAGGGGAGACAGAGCCCCAGCTGGACATCTCTTGTCACATGGAGCTTTCAGCCTCAGGATTGCTGGCAAAAGGGTCCCATGGGTATTCCAAACAATATAGGCTGTTGCCAAGACTATATAGGGTGCTCTCCATAAACTGACAGCAAGTCCCCATTGATGACCAAATCAGCCACTGAACCTTTGATCTACAATCTGTCCTGCTTACAAGATATGCAAGGACTGTGATGACACAAAGCTTGTGGGAGTAACCAACCAGTAACTGATTTGACTTAAGGCCCACTCCACAAGAGGAAATCCATACCCATTACTGCTTGAATAACCAAGAACTGGAGATTTGTAGCCCAGAGACCTAGGGTAAAACCAACTACTACTTTTCTACAAAACAAAACAAAACAAAACAAATGAAAGCGAATTAAAAAGTAGCAATAAAATGACTCCTAATGACATTCTGTTATACTCATTTATCAATGCATTGTTCAGCTATCATCAGAGATATTTTCTTCTACAGCAGATGGAGTTAGATACTGAGACCCACAGCCAGATATCGGCTGAAAGGAGAAGTGGACACATGAATCCATCTGTAACCTAGAAGCCTATCTCCAGTTGATAAACTTCTTATAAGTGAAAATTTAATTTTCTCCAAGGCAGTCTCACCAGGGAAACAAGCTACTCCTGAGAGCAGGCTGCACCCCAAATTCCACTACTAGATTGAGCAACAGAAAATGAACACAACGTGTCATTAGAGGTCCCTTGTTTCATGATGTTATGTTAGGGCGTTAAAAAAACTCTTTTACCTTGCTCTTAAATTTTACTTATTTATATATATTTGCTCTCTTTGCCTTAATAGTCCTTTGTGTGTAAATGCAGCTTTTAGTTTAGTGTTTCTTGTGGGATTCCTGAGTGTGGAGATGAGTCTCTGTGTCTATATCTGTTTCATGGGACTTTCCTTGGGCACTTTTCCTTCTGTTGATTTTGACCTATCCTTATGAATTAATTTTGTTTTGTCTTATTACATTATATTTTATTATTACCCCTTAGAAGCCTGTTGGTGTTCTAATGAAAGACAGAAAGGGAGAGGCTGAGAGGAATTGGGAGGAATACTGGTAGAGGAAACTGTAATCAGGATATATTGTGTGAGGAAAAAAAGCTATTTTTAATAGAACAGGAGGGAGAGGGAATTGTTCATAAGGTAAAGAATAACAAGAAGTGGTTTTAAAGGACAATTTGGGTTTTACTTGTTTCAAGCAAATTGAAACAGGACTCAGCACTCCACAACACGTGGATGTTAGTGTCTGTCGTGTTTCCTTCTTATAGGGAGGTGGGCAGTTCTTGGACCTTGTGCATGCCAGGCGTGTGCTGTATCACAGTGCTCCATCTGCCATGGTTTCTTAATGAGAAATGACAGTCATCCTAGTTTTCAGTTAATGAACCGTGGACACATTATCTCATTCAATTTATGAACAACATTTGGGACTGAGTTGAGACTGCAGAAGATCTGCTCATCATCATCCATATGTAATCAGGTCATTCTGATCCACAGTCTTGCACTCACTCATGTTCGCTTTCTGATTATTGTAGAAAAGTATTTTAATATTATTAGGTAACTGTACAATAATTCCATCAGTGGTGCCATACCAAATGAACCCAAATTTTACTGTAAAATGAATCTTAGAAATCTTTCTGCTTGCACTAGTGCTGGGACTTGGCAGTTAAAGATTAAGAATTGTGGATGGGCATGGTGGCTCACCCCTTAATCTGAGCACTCAAAAAGCAGAGGCCAGCAGATCTCTGTGAGTTCAAGTCTAGCCTGGTCTACAAAGTGAGTTCTAGGACAGCCAGAGCTGTTAAACAGAAAAACCCTGTTTCAAAAAACCCAAATAATTAGTAGTAGTAGTAGTAGTAGTAGTAGTAGTAGTAGTAGCAATAATAATAATAATAATAATAATAATAAGTAGTAGTAGTAGTAGTAGTAGTAGTAGTAGTAGTAGTAGTAGTAGTTGTATATAGATGCATAACAATTCCATAGCAATGATCAAAGTAACTGCCCATCAATGTGTAGACTGGCTCACTGAGAAACTGTAATTTATATAAAAGTTGAACATTAGCCTACCCTGCTCAGTTGTAATACTTCTTAAAGATGTCCATCAACAACAGTCTCATTGGCATCTGATTGCTAATAGGTTAAATAAATGGTTAATATGCTCTCTGTATACACGCTAGCAGAGTCCTAGAACCGTGCTATGGGTGCTCCCAGGAGGTCCAAGGTCCGATATATACCAGCTCATCAGTAGACCACACAGAACACGAAGGCCTAGCAATGACACAGCAAGAATTTGGTCTGAATTTTTACCAAGAGTGGCAGATGACTCCAGTTTACAATAAAGTCTGAAAAAATCTCTATTGGAGACAATATTTGCTCACTTTGTAACTTAATCTGTTTTTGTGTAGGAGACTTTTACCCTGGAGTGTCAAATTTGACACACAGATTTCTTACGGGAAATGGGAAACTACTCCATTTTTTTTTCCGGTAAGATACACAATGACTTACATGAATAAAATAATAAGTCTTGCTGGTAAATGATGATTCCAACTGCTTCTAATCAAGTACTTTAAAAAGCTTTAATGCTTAGCTATAGCAAAGCAAAGAAATAATTGACAAGCCACTTCCTGACGACTGACTCTTATTTGTACAAATTCACCATATTGTGCTAAAAAATAGAACTGTGCTCTTGGATGCTACTTAAAATTGTAAAGATTGGGGTATCAGGTGTCTGTAGTTTAAATAGTTATACTGACATAAAGTCATTATAATTTGACTTATGATTCATGGTGATGCTTATAGGAAGATTGTGACAAGGAGACAACCCCCTCCCCCACTGCCCATTATAAACCACTGAATTGCATTCAGATTGCTTTGAGTGAAAAACCCCTATCAACTGCCTTCCCTCCCCCCACATTTGTTTTTGTTTTGTTTATAGTAATGAAAACAAACTTTCTACATCATAGTCTGCCTAACTGATTAGCGCAAATTGACCTGAACCACCCATGCCTGCCCTGTGGGAAAAGAACAAGGGAGAAA
Source organism: Rattus rattus (assembly GCF_011064425.1). Lineage (NCBI taxonomy): Eukaryota > Metazoa > Chordata > Mammalia > Rodentia > Muridae > Rattus > Rattus rattus. The sequence goes on along the minus strand of NC_046154.1, from coordinate 149,926,583 downwards.
AATGACTTTAAGACGGCTGACGTTTTTTAATCTTTATTAAATTATTTTATTTATTTACATTCTAAAAGTTTCCCCCCTTCCTGGTTCCACTTCCCCTGACTTTTTCACCAATCCCACCCTCCACCCAACGTCTAAGAGGATGTTCCCCCATTTGCCTATCCACCCCTACCTGTCTGCCCACCTCCATCTCACCCCCATCAGCATCCCTCTTTCCTGGGTGTCAAGTTTCCACAGGATTAAGCTCATTCTGTCCCACTGAAGTCATACAAGGCAGTCCTCTGCTACACATGTGCTGGGGCCGCAAACCAGCTATATATGCTCCTTGGATTTTGGCTTAGTCCTTGGGAACTCTGAGGGGTCCTGGTTAGTTGATATTGTTGTTCTTCCTATGGGGTTGCACTTCCCTTCAGCTCCTTCAGTCTGTCTTCTAATTCTTCCATATTGGTACCCAACCTCAGGCCAGTGGTTGGCTGTGAGTATCTGCGTTAGTCTCAGTCAGTTGCTGGTAGAGCCTCTCAGAGGAGATCCATGACAGGCTCCTGTCTACAAGCACATCATGGCCTCAGTCATAGTGTCAGGATTTGGTGTGCACACATGGGATGGATCCCATGTTGGGTCAGTCACTGGGTGGCCATTCTTTCAGCCTCTGCTCCATTTTTGTTCTTGCATTTCCTTTAAACAAGAACAATTCTGTGTTAAAATTGTTGAAGATGGGTGGGTGGCCATCTGCCTCAACCAGGGGTCCAGTCTATCAATGGGAGATGACCCCTTCAGGTTCCATCTCCACACTGTGGGGCATTTTGGCTAATGTCATCCCCATTGAGTCCTGGTAGCCTCTTGCATACCAAGTCTCTGAGACTTTCTAGAGGTTCCCCCTGCCTCCTAATCCCTACTGTTGTATGTTTTGATTCATTCTCCTGGCCTCCTGGGCATCCCTCCTGATCACCATACCTGATCCTGCCCCTCCTTTTCTCCCCTTCCCTCACCTCTCCCTCCCCCTTTCCTTCTTCCCTCTGCCTCTCATGATGATATGTATTCACTGATAAGTGGAAACTAGCCCCCTCCCTCACTGGTTCAGAATAACAACAATACAGCTCACAGACTGTAGGAAGCTTAAGAAGGAAGGCTCAAGTGTGGATACCTGAAACCCACTTAGCAGAGGAACAAGATGGCTGACTCTTATCCAAAATTGTTGCAAATCTTCCTTAGTATGGTGAGTTGTTCTATGCATGAGGCAGCTAGGTGCTTCTCTGGACTAAAGCATGCCTTTACCAACTGATACCTATCTGCCTATTACAGAAAAGAGCTCTGTGGGTGTAGGAGCCATTTTGGATACTGACGCTGAATCTCATTCAGTCCAGCTTTTTTCTTGAAATGAATATGGCTACGAAACAAACACAGCATTGCATTATGGGCCCTATGGTTCAAGAGTTGGGTTAATTCTGAAAGCATCCGGTACCCTAAAACAACTGTTACAGAACCAGGAGGAAATGTGCATAGAATTCTTAAAAATATTTTTGAAAGCGCCAATTGATAGACTTTCTTCTTTTGTATCCAACATTTCACAACTTTGTATGCACCCTCTTGGGAAAGAGCAAGACGATATTAATTGAGCTTGTCTAAGTGACAATCACTGGGACGGGTTTTGACATGGTTGAAGTTTCTTTACAAGAGTTGTAGTTTTCGTTACAGGAAGAGGGAGTAGGCTGTGGGGATGGATTGAAGTTCGGCTTTTATTTTCACCAAGGCTGCCTGCACAGGTTGAGCCAGGACTGACACTCCAAAAACTCCTTTGAAATGGTAATGTATTTGCCTTCTCCCTGGGGAAAGCACTGTTAGAATCCCTTCTGGGGCTGAAGAGACTGTTTTTACATCTTAAAGGAGAATCTAGTTACCAATCTCAATGTTGTCCTTTTGAGATTACAGATGACAAATACTCCATAAGCCAATTTCCAAATCGGTGCAGCAGCTTCGGAAAGGATGGAAGGGAGCTAGCTGCCTTTAAGAAAACCCGGCGTCTATAAAAAGAGCTGGATCAAAAGTAGACGCCCGATCACACACCCACGGTGGTTGGGCTGACAAAAATAGCCACTCGCACAGATTTAGTTCACTTCAATGTCAGGCTTTCCCTCCAAACACCCTGCCTCCCTCCCCCACCTCCATCTCCTTAACCAATCTCCATGGTGAATTCAGCTCAGAGAGCAGGTGCCTCCAGTCCTCCGCACCAAACGCTACATCAGCTCCATGAGAAACTGCATCTAGATACAGCCATGCCAGAAGGCTCCCCTTACTCCCCCTCCTCCTTCTCCCCCTCCTCACTGTCTAAGGACCACCTTGCTGGCTCAGGATGTCTTTGTAGTCCTGACATGCAGAACCCATCTCTAAGGTGCCAGGCACTGTGCAGAACACTCCACACTGTTCGTCACTCAGCCCTAGACAGTCCGGCGTCATGGTCATTATGCTTCTTATTTTACCCACAAGGAAAGGAGGGCTCAGACAAATCACTTATTCAAAAGCACACATTTAATTAGTGGTAGAACAGACTCTGACCCTTCGTGATCACACAAGCTGTGTGTTCAGCTATTATGCTCTGTTGCTTCCTGCTTGGATAAAGCATGGAATGTTCAATCTTCATGCTGCCAGGGGTTCCTTGCAGGAATGCAAGCCCTGCCTTGTTTCTCAGCTCAAAACCAAAATTCACAATTTTACCTCACTTCAATTTAGAAAAAAGAGATGGTAAGTAAAAAATAAAATATACAGGGATATAGTGTAGTTACTTCAGTGATCTGGAAAGGGGGACCACAAAGAGAACACACAGCACATCCGTGCTGGATGATGCTGAAGTCTTCCTACAGGGTCTCCTCAAGCTAATCAGCAGAATCTTGTTTGCAGAGCCTTCCCACCTCTGGGCTTCCTTCTCGCATGCTCTAGTACCCCTTCCTACCCTCTCTCCCTTACACATTCCGAATTTAGGCAACATTTGTTCCATTAGTTCATAAGCATCTTCAACATACCCGACACATCGCCAGGTACGGGTGAGGGGCAGAATACACAAGTGTTCCCACGTTTACAGTTATCGGGGGAGAGGGTCACAGACAGGTGGTAGAGCAGGGTTGAACATTTATGGCAGGGACAGCACGAGACTTACACAAGTATAAAATGCTGTTACATGTGCTATTTTTAATCTCTAGCATAGCTACTTAACTAGTTCATAGGTAGGAGTCATGTTTCTTCAGACTACTACCCTTCTCAAGGCTACTGAGCACGGAGCCTTATTTGCATACTCCACACCTTGTAAATATGGACTTGGTAAGACCCTTTACTTGGAGGTCATTGTGTGGGATGCTTGGAATGAGAAATCTTTTGGATTGTAGATTTTCTGGATATATATGTATAAAATGTTGGTAATGGGTCTCAACTTGAAACGCTAAATTCACTTATTTTACATGCATCATTTATGCATTCAACATGAAGGTAATTTTATATAATATTTTCAAATTTATCCTTTGCTAATATATGCATGAATACAATGTTATGCAGTATTTCAAATGATGTTATATAGTAAACAAATTTTGTATATATCGAATCATCAGAAAGCACATGACAAACTTCAAAACAGTAAATGAGATCTAATTTTGATGTATTTCAGAATTTGGCTGGGGTTACTCAACAGCACTAACTATTTCAACTAACAAGTTCTTGCTATATAAACTGTCTTGAAAATCACAAGCACTTGGCAAGCATCTTACTTTGTTAGGCCTACAGGCTTGCAATGTATAAATGTTCAGAATAAAGAATGACCAGTAGGATGTTGTCAAATGTTTCCTAGAAGCTTGTGGGCCACTCCCAGTAGGGCCGTCTCCTAGCACTGGGGTCAGGTCAGCATGAAGAACTGACATTTTATCTCACAGCTTATGAGATAAGGCTGATCTGGCTTAGGTTCCCCAACACATCCTAGAACAGGAGCTTACAGATTCATGAACAGTGTGGCTCACAGGTTCTAGCTATGGGGTAGCTCCTTCCAACAAAAGACACACCATTGAACGTGTTATAAGTAGATATACAAGCAAATAAGGATGCTAACAGAGCAAAGAGCTCAAGATCAGTAGAATGAAGGAAAGCATCTTCAGCAGGAAATGAACAAAACACCCTGTACCAGAGAGAACCCACTTGGCTCCAGTAACTTCCAAATGAGACATCCTCTTGGCATCCAAAGGGGAGGAAGAATCATCAGAGAGCTCACATATAACTGTGGGGAAACTTCTTCCATTCTGTGAAGATGAATTAGCTAAACTCATATGTGAGACCAGCTGCCACATGGGACTTGGGCAGATACAGTCTACAGGCAACTGTTCTCATAAAAGCCGAAGTGGCCCGAGACAGAGGAAGAATTGTCAGGAAGGTATCCAGCCAACCAGGTATGACACTAAAGAATCAGAATTTCTAAAATTAATGATCAGTTCAGACATAGAGTCCTTGCTATTAGAAGTTCTTTGGCGTGTCTCGACTCATAATGTGTTTCTCTCTCATCTTGGCTCATTGCTCATGGTTTTCCCGAGCAGAGCTAACCTCATACTACATTGCCCGGCTGAGAAAGCGTGAGGTATTCACACTCACACTCTTGCTAGTGAGAAGACACTACACCACATCCCAGTATTTATCCAGGAAGAAGTAGCCTTGCTCTAAACCTTTTATATTAAGTTTCTTCTTGTTTGTGAAACATTTTTAAAAGCATAGCAACACTTGGTTAATGGGGAAAAGTCTCTTGGCATGTATTTCCATGTTTAACATACAATGATGATTGTTGTTCAAAATGAGTATTGCTAGATCCAAAATACCTTCTGAATCATTATAAGAAATTAAATTATGCCCAATGTGTATTTTTCTTTAGTGTATCTTATTATATTCTAATTCATATGCAAACAGTTGACTATTAATGTGCAGAGTGCTGTCTTGCATGGGAAACACTCAAGTAGCAAGGCATCATTTTCTCTAAAAATATGTGATGATATACACACCCTGCCAGATGTTTTCTTCTTTATTTTTTTCTCATTCCCACTCACCCATCCTTCCATCCAATCCACCCTGTAGTCTTATTATTTAGAGAGATTTTCTGGCAATTGCATCAGAATTGTGAAAAGTTCATATCTTTATGGGTGTCACACATGACACAAAGCAGAAAGTGAAGTTGGGGGGAGGTGAACAATGGCTTCCTGGGGAAGAAAGTTACATGTAGTATCACTGTTTTTTATAAAGTGGAATATCCTTTTTAAAATAGCAGTGAAATGACTCTAGCTTATGTCAAGTTGACATAAAACAGAACACTAGTCATAAGCCCTAGGGAAATAATCTCCAACTGTTATTCTGCTAAATGAACATAGCAGTAAAGTGTCTTTTTTGTTTTTTTGGTTTTTTTTTTTTGCTTTTCTCTTTTTTTTAATTTATTTTTTTATTAACTTGAGTATTTCCTATTTACATTTCGAATGTTATTCCCTTTCCCGGTTTCCGGGCCAACATCCCCCTAACCCCTCCCTCTCCCCTTCTATATGGGTGTTCCCCTCCCCATCCTCCCCCCATTACTGCCCTCCCCCCAACAATCATGTTCACTGGGGGTGTAAAGTGACTTCTAATGATACACTGCCACACTCATACGTCAGTATACAGCCCAAAACTTATTCACACAGGCACACAACTGGACAACATTCATAGAATAAGAGATTTTGGAATGCTCAGTCCTAAAGAGGATATCAAGGGTCAGGATCTATACTGAAGAAGGGGCAGAATGATTCTCAGAGACAGAGATAATAGTGCCTCTGTTGGTAGCTGTTGGGAAAGGAAAAATTCAGTTTTCTTCAATGGAGTGACACTGGGTATTTGAACCGAATTAGGCCCCTGTGCTAAGGAGTCATTGACCAGCACAAACTGGATGCTATGATTTAGTTTGGAGAGTGTGTGTGTGTGTGTGTGTGTGTGTGTGTGTGTGTGTGTGTGTGTTAAGAAAGAACACAAGTAGTTGCATACATATGGAGGAGGGGAGATTATCTGGCAAGAGTTGCAGAGAGTAATAAATATAATCAGAAAAAATTTTATGAAATTGTCAAAAGGCAAAAAAATGTTAAAAGTTAAGAAAGTAGAAAAATGGACCAATGGGTATAGTGTTGGTGAACATTCCTGGCAGAATATCCAGCAACACAATTTACAAGAAGCATAAAAGCCAATTATAAATTTCTCCAGCACTTTTTTTTTTATCTTCATTAACTTGAGTATTTCTTATTTACATTTCGATTGTTATTCCCCTTCCCAGTTTCCTGGCCAACATCCCCCTAACCCCTCCCCTCCCCCTTCTTTGTGGGCTTCCTCTCCCCATCCTCCCCCCCATTACCACCCTCCCTCCAACAATCACATTCACTAGGAGTTCAGTCTTGGCAGAACCAAGGGCTTCCCCTTCCCCTGGTGCTCTTACTAGACTATTCATTGCTACTTATGAGATTGGAGCCCAGGGTCAGTCCATGTATAGTCTTTGGATAGTGGCTTAGTCCCTGGAAGCTCTGGTTGCTTGGCATTGTTGTTCATATGGGGTCTTGAGCCCCTTCAAGCTCTTTCAGTCCTTTCTCTGATTCCTTCAACCGGGGTCCCGTTCTCAGTTCAGTGGATTGCTGCTGGCATTCGCCTACGTATTTGCTGTATTCTGGGTGTGTCTCTCAGGAGAGATCTACATCCGGTCTTGTCGGCCTGCACTTCTTTGCTTCATCCTTCTTATCTAGTGTGGTGGCTGTATATGTATGGGCCACATGTGGGGCAGGCTCTGAATGGGTGTTCCTTCTGTGTCTGTTCTAAACTTTGCCTCCCTATTCCCTGTCAAGGGTATTCTTGTTCCCCTTTTAAAGAGGGGGTGAAGCATTCACATTTTGGTTATCCTTCTTGAGTTTCATGTGTTCTGTGCATCTAGGGTAATTCAAGCATTTGGGCTAATAGTCACTTATCAATGAGTGCATACCATGTGTGTTTTTCTGTGATTGGGTTACCTCACTCAGGATGATATTTTCCAGTTCCCTCCATTTGCCTATGAATCTCATAAAGTCATTGTTTTTGATAGCTGAGTAATATTCCATTCTGTAGATGTACCACATTTTCTGTATCCATTCCTCTGTTGAAGGGCATCTGGGCTCTTTCCAGCATCTGGCTATTATAATAAGGCTGCGATGAACATAGTGGAGCACGTGTCTTTGTTACATGTTGGGGCATCTTTTGGGTATGTGCCCAAGAGAGGTATAGCTGGGTCCTCAGGTAGTTCAATGTCCAATTTTCTGAGGAACCTCCAGACTGATTTTCTTAATGGTTGTACCAGTCTGCAATCCCACCAACAATGGAGGAGTGTTCCTCTTTCTCCACACTCTTGCCAGCATTTGCTGTCACCTGAGTTTTTGATCTTAGCCATTCTCACTAGTGTGAGGTGAAATCTCAGGGTTGTTTTGATTTGCATTTCCCTTATGACTAAAGATGTTGAACATTTCTTTAGGTGTTTCTCAGTCATTCGGCATTCCTCAGCTCTGAATTCTTTGTTAGCTCTGAACCCCATTTTTAATAGGGTTATTTGTCTCCCTGTGGTCTAATTTCTTGAGTTCTTTGTATATTTTGGATATAAGTCCTCTATCTGTTGTAGGATTGGTAACGATCTTTTCCCAATCTGTTGGTTGTCGTTTTGTCCTAACAACAGTGTCCTTTGTCTTACAGAAGCTTTGCAGTTTTATGAGATCCCATTTGTTGATTCTTGATCTTAGAGCATAAGCCATTAGTGTTTTGTTCAGGAAATTTTCTCCAGTGCCCATGTGTTCCAGATGCTTCCCCACTTTTCTTCTATTAGTTTGAGTATATCTGGTTTGATGTGGAGGTTCTTGATCCACTTGGACTTAAGTTTTGTACAGGGTGATAAGAGTGGATCGATCTGCATTCTTCTACATGCTGACCTCCAGTTGAACCAGCACCATTTGCTGAAAATGCTATCCTTTTTCCATTGGATGGTTTTGGCTCCTTTGTCAAAAATTAAGTGACTATAGGTGTGTGGGTTCATTTCTGGGTCTTCAATTTTATTCCACTGGTCTATTTGTCTGTCTCTGTACCAATACTATGCAGTTTTTATCACTATTGCTCTGTAATACTGCTTGAGTTCAGGGCTAGTGATTCCCCCAGAAGTCCTTTTATTGTTGAGGATAATTTTAGCTATCCTGGGTTGTTTGTTATTCCAGATGAACTTGCAAATTGTTCTGTCTAACTCTTTGAAGAATTGGATTGGTATTTTGATGGGGATTGCATTGAATCTGTAGACCGCTTTTGGTAAAATGGCCATTTTTACTATATTAATCCTGCCAATCCATGAGCATGGGAGATCTTTCCATCTTCTGAGGTCTTCTTCAATTTCTCCAGCACTTTTTGTTTGTTGGGCCTTAAATTTATCTTTCATATTCAATTTTTTTATTAAATAGGATATCATCCTGTGTTCACCATAATGACATGCAGTGAGAATTCTAAATATGTAGATGACCCATCCACACTTGGAGCCAGAGAATGGATAGGCACAGAGTCTAAGTTATTTTGTTCTTCATCCAGTGCACTGTGATTCCCAGGATGCACATGTGTCTTGGTTTTGTTAACTAAGAAGGGTACTGTTGTCCATATGCACAGCCTGGTCTTTGAGATGTCCTCTAGTTGACATTTCCCAGCACCAACTTTTTAGTTGTACACTTATTGTACTAACAACTTTATCTTACATTCCCCTTGCAGGTTTTGGAGAATGATGCCTTCAAAGAGACAGTTTGCTCTCTTGTTTTCTTCTTGCTCATTACTTTGTCACCCTGTATGCTCAATACTTTGTTGCCTCGTCTGCCTGAAAAATTCTTCCTGACTCTTCCAGGCCTGCCTTAGTGTTACACATTTTCCACAGCTTTCCTCGTGTTACTATCCTCCTTTTGCCTCAGAGGTAGAGCAATGAATTAATTATTACTTAATATAATTATAATATCGTTCCTAATATGAACCATGCTGTAATGGAAGTATAAAAGAACATTATGGGGAAATGAATCATGTTTTGTCTAAATATCCATTTATGAGACTAATGTTCAGCTTTCTCCCAGTTATAAATTGAGTGGAGATGTCAGAACAGAGTCACACCAAGAACAGGACCAACAGGGACAATTGTGAAGGGGTCCTGAAATAGGAAGAGAACTGGCCTATCTGGTTTTGCTAGGTTGCTTAGCCACAGCAAGTGACTGGTTAAGGGGCAATCCATTTTCTGCCTGAGAAAACTGCATTCTGCTTGGGTAGTTCGGAATTGGTTTTTCTTCATCCCAGATGAGTTGAGTTCCCTTTGCACTTTGGAGATATATAATCTTAGCATTTACATAAAGCATAAAAATGCAAAACATGTATTGCTCGATTGTTATGTATATACACTGCAGAAAACTATACTTCAAATAGCTTGTTAAAAGTTCTGGTACAGGTTCCTAGAAATGAGGACATGTTAATTCCTGTCTTAGATAACAGTTTTAATCCAATCACTGATGTTTTCCAGTGTGTTTTCCACTCTCAAATTATGATTCTTGCTTGATCCTCTTTGCCACTTATTCTTCTGTGAATAATTTGTGTGCCATCAGCAGTGACCTGCAGAGTTTACATTACCTGTTAATTTTTCCTGGCTCTGGTTACTCTAAACATCTTGTGGCAGTAAAAGAGATCATCCCCCAAAATGTTTTAACCCCAGCCTTGCTAACTGGGTATAGAGTTGCAGATAGTTCAAATAAAAGTCTGGATAATAGGGAAATCTATGAAAATAGTTAGAGGCCCCTTACACAATAAATGAATAGATTGGCAGCTTATCAAGGTAAGCTACAAGATTTCTTCTATTCAATGACACATATAAAAGTAACAATATGCGCTATAGTTATCGGCTTTATGTTACTAGGGGGAGGGGTCAATGACCAACCTTCCTTCAAGAGTCAAATTGAGAAATACAATTTGCTTTTTGTATCCTCTTTAAGTTCTATTTTATATTTATTTGACATTATAGTCATATTTATATGATTAATGTGATATTTTGACAAATCTTTATGTTATACAATGATCCAATCAACCTAATTAGTGAGTTCTTTTTCTAGATTTTCAGTGTTGTTGCTGAAAGATTGGATAGACAGACAAAACTTGTAAGCTGTAGAGATGAAGTAAATGGGGATTCACAGTTGAGCTAGGTAAGTACAGGAAAGAGCATCAGACCTTTGAAACATCCTGGTCTCTGAGCATCTCCATAGCAGTGCAGTCTCTGACATCTCTTCACTCAGTAGAAGAGCCTTTCTGCTGCCGCATGCTTAAGCACCTCCCACTTTTCCACCTTACTCATCTTTTTATCCCATAAGCAACATTATCAGGGAAGTTGGCAAATGGACAGTGATGAGAAAGAAAATGGAGAGGAAGAATGTACTTTTATGAGGTAGGATCCCTATAGGCTATGGCACCTTGAACTATTCCGGGATCACCAAGAAGCTGCTGGTCACAGCTGGAACTCAGCCTTTTCCTAGCAAGACTCCTGCGTACATGGAAACTCTTGGGCCAGCTCTTCCCTTTCCTGTCAGCCTCTGAAGTAGGGATCAGTGCATTAGCAACAAAGACAACAGCATGTCTCTTAGTTGAGTTTTCTGATTATAAAAGTAAAACAATGTTCACAACTCAGAATTTAGATAATGCAACAGAGAATAAAAGAAAAATAACTAACTTGGAGATAACTATTTACAGTTTGATCTGTTACATTGTGTTCTCTTTTTGAAAAGTGACATGTTTTATGTATGTAAGTTGCAGAGGGAAGGAGAGAGCTTTCTTAAGCTGTACAGGTATTGGTAAGCTGTCTACAGTCCTGTAAACAATCCTAATGAAACCCACTGGGTTATAAACAAAAAAGAGAACGTTAAATTAGAAGGAGGTGATTTGGGAAGAGGAAGGGGATCAGCATTAGAGATGGGGGACAAGAGAGAATCATGGGCTGACTATGATGAAAGTCCATTATACATATGTATGAAAATATGAAACTCATTATGTTGTACAATTGACATATGCTCATCAGAATATTAAAAATATAGTACAATGTTTAATGCTGTTATATAGTTTGCTTGTTTTTTTATTTAAATGTCATAAACATTTTCCCATACTCCAAGTTGGTTAGGGAATGACTATAACTGCCTAGAAATCTGCAGAAGCATTTGCACCATTTACAGAATCTATATTCTGCACTTAGACATTGATCATACTTGGCTCAGGCTGCTCTAGCCAATTGCCATAGAGTGAGCAGGCTAAGCAGCAGTAATCACTTTCTGACAGGCCTCAGTCCAGAGACCAGGGTGCCCACGTGGCCAGGTCTGCTGAGGGCTCTTTGCTTAGCTTTAGATGGACGCTTTCTTGCTATGAACATACATGGTGCAGAGGTGGAGACCATTTTTAGGTGGCTTCTCACAAGGGTGCTATCGAAAGACTTAATGATGCAGCATTAGTCAGATCTAAAAGGGCATAGCTGACAGAATGTGTGTGTGTGTGCGTGTGTGTGTGTGTGTGTGTGTGTGTGTGTGTGTGTGTGTGTGCGTGTGTGTAACTTATTAATATGGCTTGAAGGCTGGTCTGGGTAGTCAAACAGAAAAGCCAAGGGTCAGGCTTGCTCCGTCCATGAGCTAGGATATCTCAGAGGTCCCAATATGGTGTTAGTGTTCAAGAGAATTCCTAGAGAGCTGCTGATCTTCAGTCTACATTGGAATCCTGAAGAAGTAGGTTCAAGCTCCAGTGAAAGAGTACCTCAGCTACAGAATCAATCAGTGAACTTGACAGAGAGAGAGAGAGAGAGAGAGAGAGAGAGAGAGAGAGAGAGAGAGAGAGAGAGAACATGCAGTGAGAAAACACTTCCTCCTTCCGTGTTCTCTTATGTGGGCTGCTACCAGAAGGTCTGGCTCAAATTTAGTGTGGCTTTTCCAAACTCAAATGATCCAATCAAGAAAATCCCTCTCAGGTGTGCCCAGCTGTTTGCCATTTAGACTATTCCAGATGTAGTCAATGTTGACAACCAAGATTAGCAAGAGTCTTCACCAGGCACTGATCATGGTCATAAATAACCATTAGACACTACACTGTTGAAATCACTGTACAAACAAGAAGAAATGGTTACCTTTGCTCCTAAGGAGGTCCCAGTCTCAGCAGAAGGCTGAACAGGGTCAAGCTCTCAGAGAGCAGGAGCAGAAGCAGAAGTAGACTGCCCCACACTGTCCACAGGGAAGGCTGTTTTCACCAGATCATTTCACCTCAGGATATCTTGGTCCTTGTTGCCAATTCGCCTTCTAAAAAGCATATGTCTCTACAAGTCCAAAAGAGAGGCCACTTCCCTGAGCGCCAGTTCACGTTTACAAATGCACTGGGTGGGACTTAACCTTTAGTCGCTCCCTCACTGGAACATTTGGGAGAAATTAATTTGTCGGCTTGATGCAAGAGTTATTCCACATAACGCTAGAAATTTCCCTTGTTAGGCAGAGAACGATCTCATGACATGTACAGTTCTGTCACGCTCTCTGTTGTGAGACAGAATTAAGGTGTGAACATTTAAACGTTTCTTACCATTTCTTGTCTACACTTTAATTTGGGCACATTCTGGGGGAGGGGGTGTTATAAAAAACAGATGCAACCCAAAGTATGCTTTTACCATTCTTTAAAATAAAATGGCTTCCTTTTATAGAAAGGAGGAATAAGATAAGACTTGCTTTTATCTGAAATTCCTGGAACCAACAATATTTAAATATTTAGGTCTTTTTTTAAATGTTTCTTCTCCTTTTCTTTTCCCCTCTTCCCTCCCCCCTCTTTTTCCTCCATTTTGATCTTGGAACATGCACATATACATAGGGTGCATCTTACGGATGAGACCTAAGGCTAAAGCTTCACTTCCACACATTTTCTGCACAGATCCTGAAGGTAATGTAATATAATATGTGTATTAGTCATGTGTATGCATTTGAACTGTAATTCACCATAAGCGATCTGGTCTAGATTTCCACTGGTGGCATCATATCATGTTCATGTTCAGTTTAGATTAGGAAGCATACTGGGTTTTATATCTAGGATGTTCAGCGAGCTTTACTATATTAGACATTATGTTAGTTACCTGTTAGTCATTATATTAAGTCCATGTGCTTATATTATCTCAGGAAACTTTTTATTTCTCCCAACTGTGTTATGTGGTTGAATGTGCCAGATCTGTCAAATATTAATCCAAGGAGCCTCAGAGTATTTACATTTCAGATAAAGAACATAATTTAAAAATGTTACTGAGATAGATAAGGATATAACTCTTCTCTTTCTCTCTATGTATGTATGTATGTATGTATGTATGTATGTATGTATGTATGATGTATGTATGTATGTGAGTGTGTGAAGAGAATGATTAGGTTTGGAAATGGAAGCCTTTCTTGGAGGAAGCCTGGCAGATTCTCCACTGGTACTTATGCCTGCCTGCTTTGATCAGGGAACTGTTGGCCAGGCAAGCCATTTACAGACAATCTTCACTGAGTACTCTACCATCCCTGTAAGAAAATTATACTCTAATTGCATGGACCACTGAATTAATGACTTCTGCTTCAGGAGGCCTTGCTATAATCAGGATGGCTCCAGGCACCTTTCACCAGCTTGGTATCACAGTCTCTGAAACTCAACGACCCCGCTCACCCCATAGCTTCTATCCATTCAGATGGGAGAGAACCTTCTCAGTAAACCAACAGAAAGGTTGTGATTGGTTCTGTGAGGCCAGTGGTTGGTTTATGAGCAAGGCTTAAGATTGGTGGATAGCTAAGGCTTCTGATTGGTGGAGCTAGTGGTCATGCAACTGCTAGTCTGGGATTGTAAATGTGTCTTGCTTCTTTTTAGTCGTATGAACAGACTGTTTCTCAAGTCTAGGGATCAGTCAGGAAGCCTTCTGCCCTGTATACTACTCCCTTGATGTCATCATCATCATCACCACCACTATCAATCACCACCAGCACCACCAGCACCAGCACCAGCACCACCACCATCATCATCGCTGTTGTTTATGTCTATTGAGTATGTGTTGTAGGCAGCGGGGAGGGACACAGGCCATGTTGCACCCGTGGAAGTCATAAGACAACTTGCAGACTTTACTCTTTCCGGTTATGTGAATTTCAGTGATAAAACTTAGGTTTTCAAGCTTGGGAAAAATGCTTTAATGTGCTGAATCATTTCTAAAGCCCTACTTCTTGGTGTTAAAACATTAAGATCTAACAAAAGTTTCTGCCAAATGGTGTTTTACTGCCTACTTGTGGTCTTTATCATGGATTTAGTGGACTTGGTTAGTGGGTTAGTAACACCAAGAGCAGCTTCCAGCCTTAAGAACCAGGAAGCAGTAGCTAGAAGGTAGCTGGTGAGTGATTTCTGAGTCTGTAAGCTCACAAATACACCAGAGATACAAGTGCTTGGCTTGCTTACTTAATAGAGGAGATCATGGAAGCATTTCAGAGGGGGCTGGGGTCAGAGACTGTGCAGAATGGAAAGGACTGTGGAGGTGCCAAAAGGGGGAACAAGAACAGTTTCCAGGAGCCACCAAGGTTAGGACACAAGGCCAGAGCTCAGGAGCTGTGGACTAGTCACTTAGCACTCAAACTCAAGAGAGCAATGGCTCTCTGAGTTAGCACTTGAGCTGTAAGTCTCTGGTGTAGAAAACTCGAAGCAAAAACTTCTGGTTATCAGGACCTATAGCCATGATCCCCTTGATTTCTAAAGCCCACAATGTACTGACATGAGTGTCTGGTGATTCAGCCTCCAGATCGTGCAGCCTGGGGCCATAACACTCTAGTTCACATGCACTTAAAGTCCCAAGCAACTGGCTCCATGAGCCCAGCACTTATTGATATGCCACTCGCAAGTTCAGGACTGGTTGTGGTCCTGCACCTATTTGCAATTTCTATTCAAATAGAGCAAAAGGATTCTTGACCTATTTTCAAAATAAGTATATCCCATAAATTATCAGAGACATGTACACATCAAAAATCATTATTAATCTTTAATTCAAATTTAACTGAATACCCTGTATCTGTTTTGGGCAACTCTACAAAACATGACTCATGTTTTGCTTCCCAACCCATGGAATGAAATAGCCAGAAATGAAATAATTGAAGGACCTCTTGTCTGTCTTAAAAGATCTGGTGTCCACAAATTATGGCATTGGTTCATCTTCAATGGTCAACTTCAAAGTCTTATGGTATATTTGGCTTAGTTTCTTTGTCTTCAGTTTCACTTAAAGGTTTTCCAAAATGATACATTCACTGTTTTCCATCTGGAAGCCAAGACACACATTAAGTGGAGAAATATCTATACAATTGGCATTGAAATATTAATCTGCTTAAAGATTGATTTTCCTGGGCACAACCACTCACTCATATTTAATTTACAGAACTGTGAGCACACCATAAAACACAGGGCAGATAGTGACATGTGATATCCTTGGAAGATTACAAAATCTGACCACAGTGCTGCGGGGGCTTCTTTGTCATAGCAGAGGAGATGAAAGAACAATTAGGGCAGAAAGTACGGAGCTCTGGCTCAGGAAGAGTTGCTTAATTTCTAACCAAAGGAAGGAAGGAAGGGAGGAGGAAGGAAGGAAGGAAGGGAGGAAGGGAGGAAGGGAAGGAAGGAAGGGAGGGAGGGAGGAGGGGGAGGAGGGAGGGAGGGAGGGAGGGGGAGGGGGGAGGGAGGGAGGGGGGGGGGAGGGAGGGAGGAAGGGAGGAAGGAAGGAGGAAGGAAGGAGGGAAGGAAGGAAGGAAGGAAGGAAGGGAGGAAGGAAGGAAGGAAGGGAAGGAAGGGAGGAAGGGAGGAAGGAAGAAGGAAAGAAGGAGGAAGATGAAGGAGGGAAGGAAGGAGGAAGGAAGGAGGAAGGAAGAAAGGAGAAAGGAAGGAGGAAGGAAGGAGGAAGGAAGGAGGAAGGAGGAAGGAAGGAGGAAGGAGGAGGGAAGGAAGGAAGGAAGGAAGGTAGGAAGAAGGAAAAGAAGGAAGGGAGGAAGGGAGGGAGGGAGGAGGGCAGGCGGGGGGGGAGGCAGGATGGAAGAGGAAGGAAGGAAGGAAGGAAGGAAGGGAGGAAGGGAGGGAGGAAGGAAGGGAGGAAGGAAGGAAGAGGGGAAGGAAGAAAGGGAAGGAGGAAGGAGGAAGGAAGGGAGAAGGGGAGAAGGAAGGAAGGAGGAGGAAGGAAGGAAGGAAGGGAGGAAGGGAGGAGGGGAGGAAGGAAGGGGGGAAGGAAGGAAGGAAGGAAGGAAGGAAGGAAGGAAGGGAGGGAGGGAGGGAGGAAGGGAGGGAAGGAAGGAAGGAAGGAAGGGAGGAGGAAGGAAGGAAGGAAGGAGGGAAGGAAGGAAGGAAGGAAGGGAGGGGGGAGGGAAGGAGGGGAGGGGGAGGGGAGGAAGGGGGAAGGAGGGGGAGGGGAGGGAGGGGGGGGAAGGAAGGGGAGGGAGGGAAGGGAGGGGGAGGGGGGAGGGGGGGGGAAGGGAGGGAGGAAGGAGGGAAGGAGGGAGGGAGGGAGGGGAGGGGAGGGAGGGAGGAAGGGAGGGAGGAAGGAAGGGAGGAAGGAAGGGAGGGAGGAAGGAAGGAAGGAAGGAGGGAGGGAGGAAGGAAGGGAGGGAGGAAGGAAGGAAGGAAGGGAGGGAGGAAGGAAGGAATATCACTTTCCTGGTACTAGATTTAAACTTTGTGACCCGACAGATGGTTGGGAGTTGCGTCTTACCTACAGTAGTACCATGGATGCAAGAAGAGATCATGGCAGAAATGTGTTCACAGAGGGATGCTCTCCTTCACCAGTCACAGCTAGGGCTGCTAGTCTTTTTATTTAACTGTCAGTCTGAGAAACCTGACTTAGCATATTCTGTTTTAAGGTACCAGGGAGTCCTTCAAATCCTAATGCTCTTTGCTCTTAGAAGAGTACTTATTCATACGATTTTGAGCTGGAAAAGGTGATCACAATGCACTTGAGGCATTTGGATTGTGAGTATAGGGAAGGCAATCTGAGGCTTATGCATGATCAAGTACTATCTACTAAGTAGAGGGTAGAATGACCCCAGGAGGCTGAATCAGCTATCAGGGTGACTATGGAGCCTACTGGGTTTTCCTGGAAGATGGAGTAGAGGGTAGGGGTCTTGAGTTCCAGAGACCAGCACAATGATTACTTCCAGCAACAGACACAAACTCCGAGGTTTGTAAAGGGGGTAATTTTTATACTGGAACTGAAGAAATCAGGTTGATTAACTTATTTAAGACAACAGGGTTTGGGTTTTAATGAATATGAAGACTTTTAGATTTTGAGTTTCAAGTGTTATTCCACTTAATACGTGTCATAGTTGAAATAAGTATCTTGTGCAAAGCATGCTCCCAGCATGCAGTAGTGCAATCATTCTAATGTTCTACTGAAAATGAGGCATGGAGGCTGAATAATTGAAGGAAGATTTCACTTTTCATTGCCCTTTTCCATTGCAATTTAAACTAACCATTTCATAATAAAACTGTATAAAAAGGCAAACATTCCACATTATTAGACAGATTCAAATCAAATGCTTATATGTTCTCTCAGGGGAATGTTAATCCTTCATGCAAGAATATGTGCTTTATGCAATATCACTAATGTCAAATGAAGAATGGAGTTGACTCTAGTTAGGAACTTGGACAATGCATTTTGGGGTGACTGGTGACAAATAGCTGGAGCTTTCTCCAGTGCATAAAGTTTTCTAGACACTGGGACCTGAAAAGTGTGGGCAGGCTTGCTATATACAATACCTGGCTTTCTCCAGAGAAGGCACTGAATAGGCTTGTTGATTTATTTAAATGAATGATATTGTATTTAATGTAGTTGACTGTGTCAACAGATGTTCAGGGATTTCTTTTTTAATGTCTTAACCTTTCTGAAACACACAGATCCTCTTGGATTGTAAATGATCACTTATAATGTTCATGTGTCTATGGCTATTTTATTCATCAACTTAATCAGAATTTATTGTGCATTAGTATCTTGCCAGGTGCTAGGGTCTCATTGTGAAAACTGAATCCAGACCTGTGCATTTGAACACATGGTCTTGCTCTTACGGCTCTTCTCTGGAAGGTTGTAGAACTTTGGGAGATTTAGCCATGCTGGGATGGGTCACTGGGGATGAGCCTTCAGGTTTTATAGTGTGACCTCATGTTCTGTCTAACTGTCTGCTGTCTGAGTGCAGATGCCCTGTGATGAACTGTCTTAAGTCTCTGTGCTGACATTGCCTTCCCTGCCATCATGGACTGTGGTCTTTCTCAAACTGAGAGCCCCCCAAAAATCCTGCACCATGTTTTTTTTGTTAGGTGATTTTTGTTTTTGTTTTTGTTCTTGTTTTTGTCACAGTAATAAGAGAAGCAACTAAAATATAAGGAGAAAGAAACATGGACACAGTCCCTGGATTAGGAGCTTGCAAACACTGATCAAACAATTCTTTAAGTGGCATCTATGACAGTTACTGAAGAGATGTGCCTGCTGGACAATGAGTAGGTATCAACAAGGTGATGTTAGTGATGGTCAGAATATTCCGAACAGAGGAAATGGCTGGACAAGTGTGGGACCATGAAATATGGTAGTGTGGTCCCCCGTTGAGCTAAGGCTAGAAACCCCAGAGACCCTGAAGGGACAGTAGGAGCTTTACTTGCTCTCCAGTACCTGGTCCCTGTCACTAGCCGCAGCCCCCCAAAGATTTATGGCTATCAGTCACATAAGCTCAAGACAGATCTCCATGCTAATGAGGTACATAGAGGCCTGGAAGGCTTGGCCAATAAGTTTCCCTTCCCAGATACCCTTCCCTGCAAAGGTATTTAATCTTAGGCCCACAAGGCGAAAGCGGGGTATGCTTTTACACTTCCACTCTCAGCCATGACAATAAATGTCTTAAAACTGTGGACTACATCTTTTCATTGGGATCCGCCATGGGGAGCCATGGAGAAGGCCTCTGCCTATAAAGCCACCATCTAATCTCTGGTAGAAGGCCTCTCTGCACTCCTTAGCCATGACTGCCACCAAGCTAAGCCCAAGCCTGCTGCTGCTGTCAAGCCAAGGACTATCACAGTGGGACCAGCCAGAGCTCCCTTTATTCCCTGGCCCTGGGCTAGATCCAGCTCACAGGCCCCTACTCTGTTCTCAGCTCTTCATCAGCTTCCAGATGGCCCTGGCCTCATTACAAGCTCTGGGACCCCCAAACCAGCTCTGACTGTCCCTTACCTCAGACTGCACTTTCCCAACCCTGGACTGGTGTCCTTCCCTACAGACCAACACCAGCTCATTGACAGCATTGGGTAAGAGCTCTCAGACTTCCCACTTCCTTCCTCGATGAGCAGCCCTGCCCTGTGGTGGAGCAGATGCAGTACCCTGCAACCCTACAGACAAAGACCCTAAGTAGAGGGAAAGGTGAGTACCTTAGACAAAACAAAGCCTCTGTGTTTGATGCATAGGATGGGGAGAAAGTGGGCAATGGATGTCTGGGGTTGTATAAGGTTTTTTTCTTTGTTTGTTTTTGTTTTGTTTTGTTTTAGGTTTTGCTTCCTCCTCCTCTTCCTCCTCCTCCTCCTCCTCCTTCTCCTCCTACTTCTTTTTCTATATAGTCAATGAGAAATCAAAGCATTTCAAGGAGGTCAGCAGGTCAAATGAACAGTTTTGTAGATTGTTCTGCTTGTTGGTTGGCAAGCAGACTGACAAAGGGCCACCGTGGACACAGACAGGCTGGAGAGGAGGGAATGCTGCCGTGGTGGTATAATGTCATGGTTTCACAGGCAAAAGATAGTGACAGAGATGTCATGGTCAAAGTCTGAGGCACAAGGAGGAGACAAAAAAGAGAATTCGATTGCAGCTGCCAGTGAGTGGTAGATGGAGCATGGATACAGATATGAAATGCTCAGATAGTGTCATAACGACAGTGCTCAGGACTCAGTAAGTTCTGGAAATGAGAAGCATTTGGAGAAGAGAGCTGCTTGATGATAGCCAGCTTGCCATGGGTAGCCTGGAGAAACCGTCTAGTCTGTTTCACTGAGTATTCAGTCTATAGACTAGAGAGGGCTCATAGATATACCAGATACATCAGGGAGAAACAGCCAACCATGTTTGCTTTTGAGGTCAAAAGTCAGGAGGTCAGAGAGCTTCCAGCCACATGTCTGATTCCAGACTAACTCTGCTGTGAAGACTCAATATTTTCACCTTTAACCGACAGCAATGGGGTCAAGGGTAAAGGCTGAATAAGATGAAGGTGCCCAGGAAATTGCAGTTATACACAAAGTGAACAGTTGTACACTGAGTCCTGGGTGGAATATTTATGACAAGGACACAGCTGGGAAGTACATAGGATGGAATGGGTGTGGAGAGACTTAGGAGTTCTGAGAGCAGACAAGGAATCCAAAGTGCTTTTAAAAGGAAACCTTTCTTCACAGCAGAGTCTACAGACAGACAGAGGCTGGGAAAGATGTGGTCTGAGGTTAATCAAGAGGAAGCTGTGGTCAGCTGATAAATTATGCAAAATAGCAAGGCCCAGAGATGACTCTTCCACAATGACAAAACAGGAAGAAAGATAAATGTCACCCACATTGGACAACTCTATCCTGCTCTTTGAAACCTTTTGACAGAGCCTCAGTAAAGTGGGCAGCCAATTGATTTCTGTCTAGGCTTTCGTATAACAGTGAGAACAGGCTTACTCATCTGCAGAAAGCAACGTAACCATGTAAAGTCACCCTCAATGGCCACATACAGTAGCAGAAGCAGGAACCCTTAGCATATCAGAGTACTGCAAGTGTATTAATTATAGCTTAACATAGGATAGCATCAGAAATAGTGAAGCAGACACGGTTTGACAACTGTCAATGCAGAAGATTCAACTGTATTTAAGTGCAAAGTTAAGTTTCCTGCCTGCCTTCATCCCCCCTCTTTCCTAAGGAACCATAACTGCCAGCTGCCCCACCCATAACACCCCACAGCTGACTGACCTCTCAGACAGAAAGGAGGCTGCTCAGGTCTCTTATACAAGGTGATGTAGTGTTTGCATATAATCAATGCTTATCCATCTGTATCCTTTAACTTGCATCTAGATTATAATATTCAATAGGATGTAGACGATATGGAAATAGTTGTTATACTATGACAATAGGAAAGCTTTTCATGCTCAGTACCGATGCAATGTTTCTCTCAGATTTTTTTGATTGACTCCACAGATATGGAAGCAAAGGAAACGGAGGAAACTGTGACTATGTAAGTTGGGCTGTTGGTGCCATTCTCTAATTCACTATTCAAGAGGCTGTGGTCGGAGAACTGTAGGTTGCTTGACCAACTTTGTTAGACCCTTTTGAGAGAGAGGGAGAGAAAGAGAGAGAGGGAGAGGGACAGGGGGAGGGAGAGGGAGAGAGGGAGGGAGAGGGGTAGGGGAAGGGGGAAGGGGAGGGAGAGGGGAGGCGTTGGGAGGGGGAGAGAGAGGTGTTCAGGGTGCCTCTTAGTGACATCTCAGTGGCACCACACCTGCTTACACGCACAAGGCCCAGTTTCAGTCCCCAGGAAAACACACAGCAAATTGAAACACAAACAAGAACCAGCCACCAGGACATGGAGCTTACCACACAGCAGTCAGAGTCAGCCTGTGAACTGTCCAGCGAATGGATGGCTGAGCCCTGGTCCCTCACTGCATTGGACTCCACTTAGTCCTCTGGGAAATACTGCCTGAGGGATTAGGCACTTAGGCATTGCCTTTTGAGCACAATCAGAGACTGCTATCTACTGTGTTCAATTAGCCACTCCACTCTCTGTATGCCTAAGGGGATCCATCCCACATGCAGCAACCAAACCCAGTCACTATTGCTGATGCCCAGAAGTGCTTGCTGACAGCAGCCAGATATGGGTGTCTCCTCAGGCTCTGCCAGAGCCCTGCTGATACACATGAGGATGCTTGCAGTTAACCATTGGACTGAACAAGGGGACCCCAATGGAGGAGTTAGAGAAAAGACTAGAGCTGAAGAGGTTTGCAACCCCATAGGAACAACAATAATATCAACCACCCAGACCCTCCAGAGCTCCCAGGGACTAAATTACCTACCAATGAGTACACATAGAGGGACCCATGACCCAAGCCGCATATGTAGCAGAGGATAGCACTGTCCAGGATAAATAGGAGGAAAAGCCTGTGAAGTCTCATTTTGCCAGTTTCGGGGAATGTCATGGTATTGAGCTGGCAGTGGGTGGGTGAGAGTGGGAGCACCCTCATAGAAGCAGGGAGAGGAGATATGGGGAAGGGGAAACTCGGAAAGGGAATAACATTTGAAATGTAAACACATAAAATATGTAAGAAAAAATAAAATAAATAAAAAAGAGACATTCTAATAAAACTCCTTTTCAGGGAGTGATCTTTTGTTTCTTTGGCTCATTGTTTTACAATTAAAATAGGCTTCTCTTCTTTCCCCATTTTTCCTTTTCCCGTTCTTCCCTTTTCCCACCTCCCTCCCTCCCACACCTCCTTTCTTAAGCTACTAAAGAACTATCAATGCCAGGTGCCCAGTCATGTTCATCTCCTTCTTAGACTTACTGAGAGCAGAGGAAATTTTTACCTTCAAGCCACAAAGTATCTTTCTAGTGTTTACATAAAATGGAACCTCAGAAAGGCCCACACTAACTTGGGCAGATGAAAAACTCAGTAGTAAATTATTCTTTAAAAAAAAAGAAAGAAAATATATTCTGATGGGTTAACTCTAGTGCCTTTGTTATCCAAACCTGTTGTTTAGTGTTTGGTTATTAGCTAAACAGTAATAGGAAAACTGTATATTTTCAGCAGAAGAGATGAGAAAAAAATTTTCATTCTGTGTGTTCTAAATGACAAACAAGTTATATTTTTTCTGTATGATGTCACCCAAAATATGGTCTCTCACACTGGTGTCCTCTATGTTTTCTATGGGTGTTACAAGAGCACAGGTTCATGTTGCAAGTGAAGCACTTCCTTCTGAATGTGGCTGCAAGCATAGGTTATGAAGACCTCCAAAGTAAAAGAAAAGGGAACCTAACAGAGTGATCTGAGGATATTCCATTTATCGTTCAATGGTAGGTATTTCTTTTCAGGTTAACACATCAGCAGAGGAACTGGCTCGTCTCATCTAGCTCATGGCCCCTGTTACCATTGCTGTTATGATTCCCATCACAGAACTTGTGGATGATGCCCTCACCTCTAGGTGGAAGCAGTCATAACTGACTCTGCTGCCTTATGTTCTGAGCCGCCGATTTCCGATATGCAAATAGGAGGGAAAGATGCCCTCAATGGCACCCACCTTATAGACTGCTGTCACAATGTGCAGCAGTTTCTCAGCATTTTGGAGAATATAAGCTATGGCACACATTAGGCTTTCCCCGTCATCTATTGCCCATAAACATCTAGTGCATTAGTTACACTTGCATTGCTGGGGAAAACAACTGAAGCCAGGAGGGGTCCTTATGCTCATAGTTTCAGAGGGTTCAGTCCTGCATGAGAAGAGCATGGCAGAGCAGCTCAGTTCACATCCCAGTGGGTCAGGAAGTAAAAAGCAAACAGCCCTCAGCTCACCTACCCTTCACCCATTTTTATTCAACCCAGGTTCCTGGCTCACAAATGGTACCACATGCAGAGTAGGTGTTTCCCTTTCAGCTAATGGGTTCTGAAAAATGCTCTTCCAGGCATAGGTCAGTCTTCTGGGTGGCTCTAAGTCCAGTTAAGTTGAGAGATTTTTCACTGCACTTGCTGTGTTATTGTTACACAAGAAAACCAACATATTTAACCAAAGCTAGCTCAGGCCACCGGACCCATTCAATGGCATCTGGCTTTCAAAGTAAGTCACTTGGCCAACTGTTTCCAATACATAACATGTACCACTGGTAAATAAGGGCCAATGAGTGAGAAGTCTTAGCTATTTCCCCAGCAGAGATGGGGACGAGCACAGCCTGCTTCAGTACCTGTCACATCTTAAAAACCTTCTTCTCCTTCTGCTTTCCCCACCCTGGTCTGTATTAAGCTTACTTATGAGCATACAGAATGAACAATACAGCATTAATCACTTGCATTTCTTTTCACAGATAACAGTCACCA
This sequence comes from Rattus rattus, assembly GCF_011064425.1. Taxonomy (NCBI): domain Eukaryota; kingdom Metazoa; phylum Chordata; class Mammalia; order Rodentia; family Muridae; genus Rattus; species Rattus rattus. The sequence continues at coordinate 149,902,434 of NC_046154.1, read as the reverse complement.
TTAAATAAAGGAAAACTGAAAGGATTTCTAAGCAAACATTTGGAATAATATACACAACACATTAGCCAAAGAATCAATAAAGACAAAAGAAAAATTAATTTCCTTCCGACCTATAAAGAGCATCATAATGGGTTTTGTAGGTGCTACGTCCTCTGTCAAGATGTGAGACCATCCTTAGTTTTTTCTGGCCAGTGCCTTTTCATACCCCAGGATTTATTGAAAGGATACCATTTCCTTTTTAAAGGTCTTCTATTACTATAGAAATTATTTGCAGAGCCCTCCTCCCATATGCTTTTAGGAATCCTTTATCAGTGATTCTATTAAACATTATCTCAGTTGCTAGTCTAGGTACCTGATTCTACAGTGTGCATGTACAGGCCACATGGGAGCAATGGCAACCCTCCCATTACAGGTAGCCTGGCATATGTGGACAGTATGGTGTGACCGGTGTGCACAGATATCATGCCTCTTTGCTCCCAGACTCATGACAAGAAAGCACCTCTGGCCTCCTGTGATTCTGTTGCACTATGTTGTGTTGGGTGCTCTGGCCAATCAGATGCAAGGGTACCACCGAGTGTCAGAGCAATCTGCTGTCATCCACTCCTCCCGTAGCTCTCCTCACCTGCCTGGAGACCACCGGCATTCCAGAAGGCAGCTACTTATCCTAGCACTCTAGGCTGTGTAAGGATGATGCCGAGTAGTCCTAAACTGACCCACAAGGAACACAACAGCAAGTAACAAGTCCTTGGCATTGAAGACCTCTGTGATCAACACAACTTGGCTCATCCTGATACCTGAAGTCCATATTATTGACAAATGAATAAAGGGGAAACAACACTGTGACCTCCCTGTCCACTTAAACTGCCCTGAGAGACCTTCAAACCCACGGCCTCTCTTCCAGGGGAGCCTGTGTTTTAAATTATTAAATTTAGTTTCTTTTAAAAAATCTCGGTATAAGCAAGTATACATTTAGAAATTTAATAATTCTTGTTAAAAAAATAATTTGTAACTAAGCAGGGAGTGACATACTGCAGTGACAGGCAATAATGAAAGGCACGTTGTGATTGTACTGTGATGTCACCTTGTCCTCACCTATTGTCCCAGGCCACTGGTATTCCAGCTTAGTGTGAGGGAAACTGTCACCATTATGAGAGGGTCTCCACTGCTCTTCCCAGATACCTTTGCTTTAGTTTCTTCTCTTCTGCAACACACACACACACACACACACACACACACACACACACACACACACACAGAGACATACGTGCTATTTATATATACACACACACATGTCTACACACAGGCAACATGTACACACGTGCACATACATTTGCATATTTATGTACATATACACATGTGTGTATACACACAAAACACACATTTGTGCACATTTATGTATACACACATGTATACATAGAACACACACATTCACGCACACATATACACATACTATACCTCCTTCTTTCCTATGTTTCAAAGCACACTGAACTGTCCCAGTTAATTTCAATGCGAAGTTCTCCATGCTAGTTCATTATTGGCTTTAATTAGTGTCTTGGATAACCCATTCATCATTGTCAAGCACTGTAGACTATGAGAAAACTTAGAAGAGATGGCTTGTGTAACAAAGTAGAGTGATAAAGGATTAAGTCATATCAAGACACACTTTGAAAGAAACCATAGAGTGAAACCGCCCTTAAATTACCAGTTGTTTGTGTTAGTGTCTCTAAGGTACTTTTTTCAAATTTAAGTAAATTATATGTAGCCGGATCAAAATTACTTCATTCTTACTCTAAAATACTTGCCCGCGATCATGGGCCTGAGAACAGGAGGGCACAGAATGAAACATGCCTAGGACATAGAGAGAGGGGTGTTCCACTGAGTCTGCTGGACTGAAGGCCATGAACACATCAGGCGTGACAGACGAGGGGGCAAGAGCTCCCACTTTGTATCTTCCACTTTGACAGTTGCTACCATGTAGGAGCAGTGCAGTTTTTCTCATGGCAAGGCTACCAACTACCCCACAGGTACCACTGAAGCAATATCTATCCATCTGAGAGCCCAGTAACCTAATGAGTGGCTCTACCTCTATGACACTGAACACAGGAGCATGAAATTGCCTGTATTATCGTCATCATTGTCATCGTTTTTAGGAAATGTTACATTTCGCATATTATAGCTCTTTTCTTGAGCATCTTCTTTTGTCCTTATTTTATGTTAAAAGAATTTAAAACACATCTTTGGGTTACATTAAAGGCAGCAAGAACAAACCAAGGAGATTTTTCTTTCATTCTGTCCCCTGTTAAGTGGGAAAAAAATAGTATTCCTATTTCTGCTCCAACATATTTCACCCAGGAGTTTAAGCTCAAACCATGGACAGGTTGATGAGAAGAGACAAAGATCCAGTAAATAATGTCAGTACTAAGAGAGGGTGACATTATCCAAATGTAAACAATGTGTCACTTTTTACAGTGTCTGCCTTTTTTATTAGCCACTCCGTACCACCTGGCAGGATCAACATCCAAGTTCCACGCTCGGCTACTGACATCCGGAAGATATAAGAGCGATCCTGGGAGAGTCTGTTCTGAAGACTCTCAGGCCTTTTAGGCTACAGGTAAAAATAGGACGAGGCTCAGCATAGCACTATGTCAGGCTCTCATTCTTAAAACCATGTCAGGCTTCGGGAACATGCTGCTTCTGCCGTTATCATCATTACTAGGTCCAAAGGCAGAAACTGTGGAAAACATTCTAGTGTGTGTCTCTGATAAGAGACAGATCCATATTGCCTTCTGTTGAAGGGGAGCGAGGGAAAGGGCAAACTGAAGATGCTGAAACCAAGGACCGAGAAGTAATCACTCCCTGCTAGGCTATTCAAAAGCAAAGTGTCTGAATAATTAACATGGGTGCAGAAAAGGCTTGGGAGGAGATTTGAGGCTTGTTCCAACACTGGATGAGGGAAGCATTAACTCTAAGCTAATGCACCAGGAGATGGCCTTCTCTGAAATCAATGGCAACCTCCAGTCCACACTCCCCAAGATTGATTCTTCATTGTACCACACTAACTCACTCCAGATGATCTCAGCAAATTAAAAGAACATTGCAGGTTCACCTCCATGAGCCCTTTGCTGTTTCTCTTGCAAGTGTGCTCTTCGAATAATGTCTTTTTAAAGACAGAAAGCAAACCAACAATTGGAATTTTCATAAGAAGCCAAGCTTCTTCTTGCTGTTCTGGAAAACTTTCATTTGCTCACAAGCCCATGTGTTACTGGTTTCCTCTTGCTTCAGGTGCTCCAAGGGTGCCCTGGGATAGACCACAGCAGTAGACACTTTTGCACTTGGTATCCCATTGAAATTGGCTAATAGAGCACATTGGCTATGTGGTTCTATGTTATTTCCAGGTTCCCAGCTCCTGTCAGAGGCTAGGCACACTGTTTTCTTTGGCCTTGAGATTGTGAAGAGAGCCTTACTATTCTTTCCAGCACTCCCTCATCTTTCTCCATGCTGGTTTACCACACATTACTCTAATTTGTTTCACATGCTCATTCACTATCTAGGACTCGGACCTTTGAAAATGAAGAAAATGTTTCCTAATGATTTGGAAGAGAGGAGGAAAGAATAAACTTGAATAAGGACAGCAGTAAATCTTTGTTGTTTTCCTTAGGAGGCATGGCGCTTTGAGGTTTGGGGGAAGCTCTTCATGGGTAGAGATGCCTCTGGGACTTTGACATAAGTGGGACTATCTTGTATAGAACAAGGATCTGAGGCTGGGTATTCTGACACTCACACTTATATTTCTGTAACTCTATGTTTCCTTTTATGCTATTTCATACTCCATGAAATAGAAAAATATAAATAAAACCACCAACCAAACCAAACAGAAAAAGCTGTGCTTAATCAGTAGTCACATAGCTAAAGAGAAATATAGTGATAATTAGGAGGCTCCTTCAGAAGATAAAGGTATTCACCAGACACTCTTTGTTCCTTCCTGGGCTCCCCAAAAACTATTTAAGGTTGAGCATGAGGAAGCTAAATCAGAAATTCCAAACAGAATTACATTCTGTCTGGGCAAGTTAATGTCTGAAAACACCGAAGAAGGTTAGTAAGGAAAGCTGTGAAATTACTTTCTCGGGATCTCTTTGCAATTGCAGTTCCTGCTTCTCTGGGATATTTAGTTCTGACTTTCTCTCAAGGCAAGCTTTGAGATCAAATAACTTCTCAAGGTCCCTTTGTAGCCCATAAAGGACAAATCAACATCAATCTTTAGGAAGTAATGGTTACAACAGGCTCCAAATTGGGAACCCTATGAGAAGAGGCAGACAAAGCAATAGGAAAGTGATTCAACCACAGAGCAGGTGAGCCATGCGTACCACACACTTGCAGGAGATAGACCCATGAGCAGAGAATTGACTCTGAGAGGAGGATGGAGTCTTCAGACGATTTTTGGCTTACTTCAACAGACCTCACCCGAATGACATGTGCATTGGAACATGCATCTCATGCTTAGCTCGGTGGGATGCCTCTGAGAGATACTGTCCATCCTCTTGGGGACACGAGTGCACTATTGCATCTATCTTGTCCCTTAAGAAGGTCTCAGTGTGTCTCTTGCTTTGCATTCCCAGCAATCTCAGTCTAGCTGCCAGATTCATATCTTCTCAAGTGGCTAGCCACTATCCAGTCCAGCTCTCCCTCAAAGTCTATCAGACAGCTGTACTTGGTGACCTGCCTTTTGATTTTGTTCTGGCCTTGGAGGGTCTATCTCTGAGTGTCTCTGACTTCTGTCCTTCTCTAGTCAAGCCTGCTACTGGTTCCTTGTGATGAGAGCATCAGCCAAGGATTGGCCTAGTCCCCTAAATCTCCAGCCTGTATCTCTATCAGAACCGCGACTCTGACTTCTCTCCCTGGTTCTGAATTGGACTAACTTGCTTAGCCCCTCCAGTCCTTCAAGAGTTTGCCTTTTCCTTCTGTTTAGAGTTCTCCCCCTTGCGGGTGTGTGGGGTCACAATTATCTGACAATAGAATAGTGGCTCTCAACCTTCCTGATGCTGTGACTCTTAAATACAGTTCCTCATATTGTGGTAACCTCAACCATACAAGTATCTTATTATGGTTTCATAACTATACTTTTGCTAGTTATGAATTGTAATGTAAATATCTGTGCTTTCTGATGGTCTTAGGTGAGCGCTGTAGAAGAGTCATGTACCCACAGGCTCTGAACCACCTCATTGGTGGTCAGAGAAAAATATTCTCAGGCTGCACATATCTGTCCATTCTGTGGGATCTAAAGTTTTCTCCTCCTTTATGTTGTCCCCACCATCATCCCAGACATTCATTTTGCAGTTGCTCTTGCCTTCTTAGTTTGTCAATCTTCCTCTACCCTTGAAATCCTCATGTTTGTTTTTTCACTGCCTATAAAACTACCTGACCACATCCCCAATGTCTCAGCAGATAAGAGGAACATGGCCTTTCAGACATATGAATGAACTAACATTCTTCCCAGGTGTGGTTTCTCAGAAGTTTGTAATATTTTAATGTCACCAGGTAATCTGAGCTTAAGCTGCTTCTAACATTATGCACTACTGTCTTCACATTCTGTCAGATCAACTCAACTGGACTATGACTAGGAATTCATTGCTAGAGTTGGGAGATGAGGAAAGTGTAGTCAGGGAGAGTTAAACAATATCACAGAAGTTGCATGCAACAGAGAGAGGCTATCTGAGGAAACGGTTTCCTGGGATAGCGAATCTTTGAAAGTCACATGTTGGGAACGTAATCTCCAAATACTGTTGATTATGTTTGAGATGAGATGTTGGAGAAAATAAGTCAAGTTAAAGAAAGTTGTGAGGCTAAGGCACCTTTAATGAAATTAGTGACTTTAAAAGGGGAGAGATGAGTGGGCGAGCTGACTTTTTTTTACCACCTGATGCCTCTTGCCATGTTGTGATGCTGCAGAAAGGCCATCACTAGAGGCAAGCACCTGGACACTAAACTTCTCTGTCTCCATACTGTGGGAAGTAGATTTCTGTTCTTCATAAATGATCAAATGTTACCTTATAGCAATAGAAGAAGTACTAAGAGTCACTTCTAGATTCCCAGGGTTTGGAGATCACTCAACGACAACCCTAAATTTGTTTTGAGACGTGCTATATTCTCGAGTGCTAGATAAATGCGTGCTGTTGAAGGCTGAAATCTTTCAGGGATACACTACATATCCTCCATATGCTGTAAGCACAGGAATCACTTAGTGTTTTATGAAGCAAGCGCGAGCGCGCGCGCACACACACACACACATACACACAAACACACACACACAAACACACACACACAAACACACACACAAACATACACACACAAACACACACACACAAACACACACACACAAACACAAACACCCACCCACACACACACACACACACACACACGAGATTTCTCTCACAGTTTCAGAGAGAGGGATCAAATAGTTGCAATCATTTCAGTAAGTCCTTTTAGACTAAATATTCCTAGAAAACTTTTAGGAGAGTAATGCAAACAGTCAATAGTTTGGGAACAATTTTCTTATTTTCCTGAACTCCATTTTCTTATCTGTAACATGGGGATGGGATGTTAACAAAGTTCACTTTAAAAATAAAATTATGCTAACATATTCTATAATGAAGAATAAGCCAAATATTAGTAGTTATGACTTCTGGTCCATTTTGGTAGTGCTGTACAGCCTCAAAATAAAATGTTATTTGCTTAGTAAATGTCATTGACTAAATGACTGATAAAATAATTTGGATCTGAACCCTCTCAATTAACTCTGGGAGCAAAGGTCTGTTTTTCATGGTCACCAACATCATCTAAGAATGGATTTTCAAATGGAGAGGTTTACATGGGGGATGATTACCCTCTGGCAGCCAGCCATACAAGAGAACTGTGAGCGTCAGTCTAATATGGAGATGTCTCTTCAAACGTGTAAGCATAGACCCAGAGGCAATATGCCATTGAGGGTGACATTCATAGTGTTCAGAACCATAATGTATTTTCCAGGATTAGCCTACCCTTTCATCTAGTACTTTTTTTTTTGACCACATTCCTTGTTTGTGGAACTTTTTTCATGGGGTTATCTATGTCATGTCTCTTGTACAACAACTACTCTACAAACTATTTTTCATTCTCTGAGAATTTCATGCATATGTACAATGTCTTGATCATATCAACCTTTCAATATCCTTCCAACTCCTCCTGGACTTTGTCTCTTCCTTCCACACATCCTGTGTTCTGTTCATACATCACTGACTGTACTTAGGTATATGGGCAGAGGGTCTTCAACTGGAACACATAAAATTTAACCATGGGCACTCCTCTGGAGAAAAATAATTTTCCCTCATACAAATGATTTTAATGCTTATTATAGATAGGATATTGAGAATCCTCAAATTCTCCCCTACTCTGACTTCAGCACAGAAACCCTTGTCCTTTTGGATGCTCTTAGCTGTTGTCTGTTGTGTGGCTGTAGATTAGTTGTCAAAGGACATGAGACATCCTGCATCCAAGGACTGGACAGTGTATGACCCTTGACCTCCTCAGTCCAACAGGTGGCAACTGTAAAGAGCCACCTTATTCTAGACTAAGTTGTGCGACTGAGGCCATGGTGGTAATGTAACCGAACTTCTTATGTGACTTAAATAAGAGCCTTTCCTACTGGGTTACCAGCTGCTCCCACAGCAGGTCTGATTTTATTCCCCAGAGTGTTTGAGGGGCTGGACCCTCACATCGTTATCTCACAGCACAAGAGTGTGGTCAGAAAATCCTGTGGAAGGTAATTGACCCCAATATCTCCATGACTGGGTTTGGAGCTGTGTAGAAAATGCTGTAACTGGGAAGAGAAAAACCCTTTTGTTTCCATATTCCCCTTTACCCAGCCTTCTGATTTAGCATTTTCTGATATTTACGTAAGAACTCTTATGGTTGCTACAGCAAGATAAACACACCCAGAGGCTTCCTTGATAGAACTGGAATCCTGACATCCCTCAGCAACCAGTAGTTGAGGACAGGTCACTATACAAAAAGACTGTCCACACACACTGCACAGAAGGCCAAAGGATCTCTGGGAAACCTGTTTCCCAACAGTTCCCCCAAACTTCTCATGGCTTTCTGAGCCTCTTGTAAGATGTGGCAATGGCTCCAGATTAGACTTCCTGCCTGGGTTCTGTCTGCCAAGCTGAAAGGACTTGGACAAACAGCACACGACATTTAACAGCACAAACTCACTTTTCCCCCCTAGCAGATTCCTGGCAGAAGTTGGCTTTTGAATTAAAGGAACGGCACAACATAATTCAATTTCTCTACATCATTTCTTTTCTTCAAAGAATGGCAGCTCAAGACAGCTAGGGCCAGGTTAGGGTAGCCCCCCCTTCCTCTCCAGAGCACAGGGAGCCTGAGGTTTACTGAATGGCCACAGCAAAGTAATTGACTGCATGTCCTATTTTCCAGCCCCTTGGGGAGAAAACAAAATGAAAACAAAATCCGGCTTCTCACTGAGACAAAAGTGCACCTAGGCTCCATGCAAACAAAGCACGTTCAGAGCTTTTCAGTGCTGAGATCAGGCATGGGCACAGACTTGGTGTCAGTGGATCAGGGTGTCCATCCTTATTTGAAGTGCACATTTCTGTGACTTCTTTGATTTCATGGGGACAACACTGAGAGATGACAAATAGAGATACAGAGAAACAACTGAGTTGACTACTACAGACCTTAGGGTTCTGTGAATTCCTGAACTTTCCAAAGGGGACTTGACATAAAATTTGAAACCATGAAATTCAGTTCCATTTTGGGCATTTGGATTCACAGCTCAGATCTTGTGCTGAGCCTTTGATCTCAGAATCAATGACAAATGTCAAAGAAGAAAGTTTGCCTCAATACTTCGTGTTTTTTTCCTTAATAGCTTTTAATTTGACTGACTGATTGATTGATAATTGTTTGATGTGTGGACATGTGTGCAGATCAGAAGACAACTTTCAGGGGTCAGTTCTTCTGTGCAACCATGTAGGTTTCGGGCACCCACCTTGGGTTTTCAGGTTTGGGGGCAGACACTTTTATCTTGCTCACCCAGAAACCTCATATAGCATCCCAAGAAGGTGAATCGTTTTTCCTTTTTTGTATGTTTCATAATCACACAGCTCTACCCTACTACACATTTGGTTAACTCCCTTTTCTAGCTGTGACTGACTACATCCAGTTAAAGGCATTTGTAGACAGATCTCCACCCAATGAACACATTGATGATCACTTCTTTAAGACAATGAGAAACGGTATTGAAAATTGTCCCCTTAATGTTGACTCTGCCTTCAGTATGGTAACCTTTCCCCTAGTCTAACATATAGGAAAATGTGGAAAGAAAGGGAAGATAAAAGAAGAAAGAAGAATTGACATAAGGGAAGATGTGTGGTGTAAAATACAACCCCTTATACTGCATTGGTGTGCGGTGGGATACAAAAGGCAGGGGATGCTGGAGGCTGGTGTATTAGTAGACACATTGGTCACTGAGCGGCTCGCTGATGTGAGTTGCCTGCCTTTATGAAACAGAACTCTGAACATAAAAGCATACAAACATGAAAGTAATTTGAATAATTTGAGCATGAACACTAGTGCTTCAGAGCACTGGTTCTCAGACCTTTTGGTATATCTTGGCTGCCTGCAAAGTCTGCATCTGGGAGCCTTACTCTAGCGTCCAATGCACAGCATCTCAGGCCAACATGGGCATCTGTATTTACAGGGATGCTGCTAATGGAACCACATCCAGAAAACCAGAGTCTTATGGCCTCAGAGGGTCTTAGAGAACGCATGGAATAAACATCCCGCTGACTTGTGTTAGAAAATAAATGTCCCAAGTTTCATATGTGGTAAGTTTAAATTTTCTGAAATTGGACTGGGTTTTCTGACACAGTAGGCAGTCACTTTCATTCAAATCCAGTTTCTGGGGAGTGTGGACACCTGGGGTGAGATTTTTGAAGGGCAGCACATGGGGGATGTTTAGCTAAGAATTAGTTACTGAAAAGGCATAGGACACACTGATGGCAAAACTGAAACATTGATAATGGTGACGAGGAGAAGATTGACATTTATTTAGTGCTACGCTGCATTTGTGAGTGTTTCACAAATACTACTTAATCTACCCTGTGTCTGTAGGACATGGCTCTTGTTCTATTCTTTTCAAAGATGATGTCAAAGGCCTACTTTGAATGCTATAGAAAGCAAATTGTTTAATTAGTTATCTGCTGTATTCATTTGATTTTTTTAAATGTAGTTCTTGGAAGATTCCCAGTAATGGCAAAGGACAGCGCACTGATGTTTATGTGAGTTGAACAGTAGCTGCAAAGATCAATAATTCAGTCATGTAGAAGTACAACTGGAATGTTATATAGCAAAAAGTTTTACCACATTTTTAGATACATGCAGAAAAGATTTTTTATAAAGATTAAACCAAAGCCATTGTTTCTTTCGTTACCTTCCCATAGACTGTGAGAAATGGAAACATAGTAGAAGTGATGAAAAGATTTAGCAAAGTGACAGCATTAGCGTAGTTCATAAAGATCCCTAAAATTTTCTCTAAAGACAATGTCACTGGGGCGCAGTAGTTGAAGCACTTGCTGTGTGAGCATGAAGATCTGACTCTGGTCCCAGACACAGGTTATGTCAACACTGGGGTGGGCGGAGCAGAGGACCACCTGTAGGAGCTTGCTAGCCACTAGCCTAGTTCCAGATTCAGTCAGAGACCCTGACTCAAAGGGCAAAGGACGGAGTGATTGATCAGGACATAGTCTCCTCTGGCCTTTGTAAGTGAACACACAAGCACACATACCCACATGTACATGTTCCCACACATCCTACACATTAGAAATAAACAAAGCAAAAACCTTGTAGGAAAACACATTTTTATAGGGTAAAGCAGAGTTTAAGGTCAGGAGGGAACAGTTCCTTTGTTGTCCTGGCTCCTGATCCTTCCTGGTGTTTTTCTGTCCATCAGTCCCTCCCATTGGAAGTTTCACGCTCATGTTGCAGCCTTGAGTCAAAGCTACTTCAATTCTCCAAGTTTGTACAATTTACACATGAGGACATGTGTGCATGTGCAATCACACATCTCCCCAGTGGCCCTGTGAATTCCTTGAGATTGCATGTCTCTGCTGACTCAGAAGTCCACTTTATGAATAAATCTGCTGTCTTTATTAGGGTCTTCCAGAGACCCAACCTTCTTTAACTGAAATCCAAACTGAAATCCGGTCTTTTCTGCAAATTCTATCATTTTATACAATGAACCTTCTTGCTTAACCTCCTTTCTAGATTATAAACCCCTTCAGGGCAGGATCCAATTCTGATTCACCCCTGGATTTTTGCCCAAGCACTTAGCACAGAAAAAGCCCTTAATAAATATTTATTGGAGGAAGGAAGGGCTACCAGAAGGGAAGCAGGGACGGAAATGTCAAAAACTATTAGATTCATCCCTGAGTCGCCTGATAAGCACACCGAAAGCAGGTTCCAGATAGTAAATCACTTTAGAAAAATCACCTTCTTAATGCGGTCGGTGGGTTACAACCTAAGACCCTGATTTGATTCAATCTGCATTTTATATCTGTCTCTAATTTGACATGTCACCATATAGAACTAATGCTCAATTTTCAATTGGTCTTAGAAAAATACAGGGGCAGACATAGAAAGTATCATGTGATTAAGATGGAAAATAAATGATGATGTTATTAAAAAAGGCCTGGGGATATGCAGGAATTGAGTTGGGGTATGAGCATACTAAAATGTCAAAGGTTAGTTCTAGGAATGCAGTGGGTAAGTGGAAATGGTCAACAAGAGAAAAAATGTCTGGTCAAGTTGTTTAAGTTGTCAGTGGCTGTCTTTGCTGCCTTGAGAAACCCCTTCCTCATCAAGATTACAAGTGAGAGAGTTTTCACTCCTTACCTTTATGGTTTCATCTGTACTAACTCTTCTCATTTACTTTGCTCAGTGGGAAGGGGAGTTCGTTCAGGGATGTACTTTTTCTTTTTTGCTCCATTGATAAAATGCTTGCTTTACAAGCAAGAACACCTGAGTCCAATGCTCAAAACCCAAATAAAAACCCCTGTGTGGTGGTTGGTATACACTTGGAATCCTAGCTCTGAGAAGTGGAGAAAGGCAGATCCCAGGGACTTACTGGCTAGCCAGACAAGCCTAATTATTAAGATCTGGACAATGAGACATTCTGTCTCTAAGGAGACAGGCAGTGTTCCTGAGGATGTTAACCAATTTATCCTACACACACATCTCCACATATATTTATATATACCCACACACACATGTATGCATGCATATTTGTATGTCATGATACATATATATGATGTATACGTACATATACACATGTATACATATCTAATCCCAGATGTGGGAATAAATGGGGCTACTTCGCAGCAGCTGACTGTGAATTGTCTCAGGCTCTTGCTGAGGCACAGTTTACCAGCTGCAGATGGTTTCTTCACTTGTCCGATGTCTGGAATTCTGGGAACTTCTCAGAGGGTATGTACATGCTAGAGTCCTGATAGGTGAGGTGGCTGTTGCTTACAGTTTGTTAGTAGTGCTCACAGAAGAAACGAGAAAAAAGAAATTAGATTCAGTGATTTATATTTGTATGTATGTGTGTATGCATTTACACGCAGAAAATAATTATATAAATAATAGTTTGAAGTCTAAGATTTCAGAATAAAATCAAAAACATCTAATAAAGAGCCCCTTCCTCCCTGTCTAAACTCACTGAAGAAATACATTAAGGCGATGCCAGTACAAGAAGACTCCAAGTTTAAAAATGCTCACTTTCCTGGGGTTGTAATTCAGTGGCAGGATGTTTGCCTCGCAAGCCCGAGGTCCTGCACTCAGAAGCTCATTTTGTTAGGTTACTAGATTATTGTTTTAAAGTGTTATCTTCGCCAACACTTACCATACTCACATAATCATGTAATTCTCAAGATTCCTTGAGAATGAAATATATCAGTAGTTCATTGTATCCACTAGGAAACACACTTACAAGGTTGTACCTTTATAAAATTTCATTATCAGTCAGTGTGAAAGCTAGTGACTTACAGCTAATTTGGTTAAAAATGTAGGTATTCCTGTTTCCAGGGTAAGAAAGAATTTAAAAGCCCAAAAGTTATAATCAGGTACTTGAAACAATAAAATATTTAGTTAGATAAATTAGATAAATAAAAATATTTATCTTTTAAGAGAAAAAAAAAAGACTCCAAAAAATGCCACAACACTTACGTCACCAACAGCCTGTGGTGCTCCTTCCGGGTTATTCAGATCAATACCTGTAACCCACTGCCTTACCATAGTCAGCACAGCAGTGGACACGGATGACAAGCCAAGAGCCGCCACTCCCTTACATCTATGTCTACATGGAATTCTCCGTTTGTTAGATCATTTTTAAACCACGTTTTTCTATCTTTATTTTAAAAAGACTTTGTTCTTTCAAAGCTTCTGATAAAGCTGGAGAGATGGCTCAGTGGTTAAGCTCACTGACTGCTTTTCCAGAAGTCCTGGGTTTGATTCCCAGAAGCTACAAGGAGGCTCATGGCCATGTGTAACTCCAGTCTCAGGAAATCTACCACCTCTTCTGGCTTCCTCAGGTACTGCATACGTGTGCTACTTAGACATGTATGCAGGCAAGACACTCATACACATAAAACAAAAACAAACCAATAAACAAAGGTAATAAACCCAGTTCAAGAACTGCTGCTACAAGCTGCATTTACTCTGGTCTTTGGAACGATTGTGCATGTGAACGCTAGACTTCTTTTTAAGATGCGGAATACACGGAGAACAGGTCTACACTCTGTGAACATCATGGTGTTTTGAATACTTAGGAGGGCTTTGGGCGGGCAGAAAAGGAAACAGATGTGTCTGTGAGAGAACAAACATGCAAACTGGATGATTTGCCTCTAAAAGCTTGTTTTTTCCAGCTACCAATGAAAAGTCAAGCACTTTACATGCCTGCAGGGGTATTTTAAGAAATGACCTTTCCAAAACAAACAAAAATTAAATTAAGTTTCAAGTACTTCCACATCTTTACCAGATTGTAATTTAGTTCTAATATAATTAATAATATTATTATAATATTAATATAACATAATATTATTGTTCCTCTTCCTCTTATGAGGACAGAGGATGGCTTAAAACATGCCCAAATTAAATATTAATTTCTATTTTCTTTCCCAATTTACATATAGCCACTGAAACTTACTTAGGCTGAACATTTTATATACTGATCGAAGAAACCCAATTGGATGCAAGTTTTCTTTCTGTTCCAGAAAGGAAAAGACAGTTTGTAAAACTCTAAGCCATAGCCACAGTGTTTGGGGAAGGCCAGATGTGGGCTGATTTCTGGATTGTCTTAGGGGATGCCAAGACTTCTGGTGATGAAAGGGATGGCAGAAACAGGACATTTGTACTCCCTTCTTCCAAGGGTCATGTCCCATTTTTCCGTTTTCTCTTCCTTTTCTTCTCCAGGAAGGGACCCATGACTGTTAAGAGAACAGGTTTCCCCAGTACAGGGAAACCAGTTCCATTTTGAGTCAGCCCCAAGAATATTTCTAGAGCATTTATACAAGGGGTTGTTGCTAATTTTAGAGTGCAGCTAAGCTTTCTTTCTAGATGTGGGGTGGACATGCAGGTTGACAGTCACAGGATGTATTCTCCTGTGACAGTCTCTTGACAATTCTCAGAGAAGCTTATATAAGGATGCAGGAAGGACATACCTTTATATACATAGGTGCCCCTCAGAGACTAAGAGAGTCATTGGATTTTGTAAAGGGGCATTAATTCTTTCCAAAAGAGTAGTTACCAATTTATGGGGAGAATAGGAATCGGGGGTCCCAGCATGCTTTGTGACATCCTTCCTCCCCATGGTCACCTACGCTTTGGTATGTGCAGATGGACCCATCACACATTATTCCTGGCTGTAACCCAAGATTAGACGAGTGTGAATGGAGGTAGGAAGTGCAGAACACCCCACTGTTCTTTGCCCCAATAAGGCAAGGCAGCTAGTGACGGTGGCCAGAGAGGGGCTGCCAGATGCGAAGGATATTGCAATACCTTGACAATCTTGGCATTCTAATTTCTCATTACCCGAGAGCAAGTTACCCAATTTATCATCATCAGAAAGCCTGAGAACAAAGTGCAAACTCATGAGTCTCACCATACCAGACCTGTTATTTGACTCTAACATTAAAAAAAAAATACAAAAACCCCCCAAAAATCGAAGTTTAGAAAGAAAATCTATTGAATAACAAAGCATCTAGTATCAGTAATTTCCATAGTGGTTACTAAGACAAATAATATGGAGTAGATTTTGAGAAGTTGAATGTAGTTTCATATAATCTGTAAAATCATGTATGGGAGGTAGGATATTCTATCCAACAACACTAGGGATTATGAGCCCAGAAATCAAGATCTATATGGCTTTTTGTTCCCAAGCAAAATCCTTGGATATTGGCATAAAACCAGACAGAAGAAAGTAAAGGCCACGGGGATGACAATTTTTCATACTAACTTTTGCAAATAATGACCAAGTATACTCTGAGATGAGACCTGAAGCTCATCCTTACTCTTCCTGCCAATTGTCCTACCTCTGGGGTGGGACAAACACTGTTTTTAAAGCTATCTGTTGGGGAAGACCTACTTCACTTACTTACTTCTCATCCTTCATATATAAATGTGTTGACATCATAAATATTAATTAGTGAGAAAATGAATTTGAAAGACTGAAAAGGTGTGAAATATAAGCTCCAGTCTTTACTGTCAGACCCAGCAGCGTGGCCAACCTGGTACTGATGAGTGCTCAGTTCCCACCATGGGTCACTGCAAGCAGCTGGGCTGATGCAGAGGAGCAGGGCAGGAACCTTAGAGCATCTCACACGAGGAGATTGAAACTGGAAAAGTAAAATGGTAGGTAAATGACAGAAACCAGATGTGTAAGTGGTATGGGAGGACCATGGCAGTCACCACTGAAGCTGTCCAACGATCAGCATTGCAAAGCCAAGAGTCCACCAGCCCCTCATGAGAACACTGGGCTTGGATTTTGAAATTATCCCATGGTTAGTGAGCCGCTGTACTTTTAGCTCCAGTGTGTAATTAACCTACAGCACCTGCAGAGATTGGATATTATTGCAGCAAACAGATTAGCTCTTTAAACATGAATAAAAACTACCAGTTACACTCACTAAAATAATTACAAGGCTCACAACACTGGAGGTTTCGGGATCCAAAAACTGATTAGCAAAGTGAAGGAGGCTCCTATTGTGCCCTGAAATGGCATTTGTTCAACTACGGAAGATCTCTCTCTCTCTCTCTCTCTCTCTCTCTCTCTCTCTCTCTCTCTCTCTCTCTCCGGGGCTCCTCCTTCCCCTTCCTACTCCTTCCTTCCTTCTTTCCTTCCCTTTCCCTATTTCTTTCATGTAATGAGTTTGGATAAAATCCAGCCCCAAGTCCCTTCCCTTCAATTCATCCCTTATTTTTGATACAATTTTGCCTCCCAATATCCTATGCACCCCCCTCAATTTAATATTTACTGAGCTCATTTTGCATTGCCTGGACATGGATATAGGATGATTTACTAGAAGCATGGGTAGCCTCTCAGAAGCCACATCCCTGAAGAAAGTGCGTTTCCTTCTGACAATTGCCAATAGTTCCTCAGATAGGGCTGGAACTTTAAATTCTCCCCCATTCATGGTTGGAGTTTTGTGAGACTTGATCTAATGCAAACCTTACGGATGATGTACACAGGTGTGTGTGTGTGTGTGTGTGTGTGTGTGTGTGTGTGTGTGTGTGTGTGCACGAGCACACATGCCCAGCATGATGTTTCTTTTTAGGGGCAACTTTAGTACCAGCTGGTAAAAGAGAATTTAAATCAGTTGATACATTGGTCTCAAATGGAACAGAATAAAATTTCTCTCAGGATAAAAATATCAGGTGTTCCGAGACGCAGAGTATTGTCTGCTGCTGCCAGGGTTCAAATCAAGGTGTTATATGGAGAACCAGGCTCTGGAGAAGACAAAATCTGTTTTACAATGTCAGATTACACTTAATTCAAAAGGAAAACAGATTAAATGCCTCTTAGCTAAGGGGAGAGGAACTGACCCATCCTATGGAAACAGGACCAAGTCAACACACAGGTCATCAATGTTACAAGTTCAGGAGTTGCTGTGGGCATGAGCAACACATGGACATTCACCTGCCTAAGGACTGACATCCTCAAATGTCCTCATTGTAATAATCAGAGGCTGCAACAATGGTCCTACATCCACCACATTGAAGATACCTTTAAAAGATGGACCTGTGTGTTTTAAGAGCATCTGAGTTAAGGAATAAGGTTTTGTAATTTTAATTTAAATCCGTGTGTAGCCACGTATTTGATGGAAAAAGGAAAAAATACATATATGTGGGGGTGAGGGGGATAAATAGTGAGAAGTTCCAGAAACATTTAAAATGGGGCACTTCCTGAAATGATGGCCTTGACTACTTTGCTCAGGACAAACCAATAAGTGACAAACCAATCCTTGCAGGTGTGCCAAGTGCTGGGACAGTTGCCGGTCTGGGAGGGCCCAAGGACAAGGCAGAGTGGCCATTTGAGAAATTGATGGAGCTCTTCTTTTTGGCTTTTTCTCCTACAGGAGAACTGGTCTAAAGACACCAAAACAATAATTGATGTAATTGATGACAGTTGATAATGACAGCAATTTGCTTCTGAGGAGAGAGGGAAACAGTAATTATCCAATCACATGGCTGCTCCTACTGGGCAGCACTTGATGGTCCTGCATTTACGGGCATCAAGATGTTCTGTTAAGGTCCCTTTCTGCACAGCCAAGATTCACAGAAGCAGGGAACTTGAAGGAGAGTCCTCCAGCTCCCTGTGTTCCATAAATGACAAGTTGGCATCAAGAAAATAATCTCTTACAACATCCAACTTAACACTGATGCTGTTAAGAAATTGTACTCCATAGCCAGAACAGGCTTTAATGTAAACTTGCTAATGGGAGCAGTTTCAGCTCTATGAGAATTTTGCTTTAGTATTACAATTAAGTATAAAGTCACCTTTTCACTGACTATAAAACAAAAGAGTTTTCATAGGTAGAAATGTAAATGTTAGCTATATAGTCAGAGAACCAAATTCCAAAGTCTAGAGCCAAAAATCAGAACCAACACAAAATGTCTGTGAGCTGATGGACAGTTACACAAACGAGGCCTGTGCACACAAACGAGGCATGTGCACACAAATGAGGCATGTGCACACAATGGAATGCCTGTTTGTCGTGTCACTGCAACATAGTCATGTGACTGTAAGACAATCTCAAAGATTTATGCCAAAAAAGGAACTTGGACCAAAAGACCACATAGTTCATGATTCTATGTATGGAAATGTCCAGAACAAGAAAATCAATCTACAGGAATCAGCTTCGTGATTGACTGGGCTGAGGTGAGACGAAGAGTGCTGTTTATGAGAGCGGCTTTCTTGGGAGGTGGCAGGAATGTAGATGAGTTAGGATGCAGCAATGGCTGCATGAGTCTGCAAATGTATTTTATAACCTGAGAATTTAATTTCAACCAAATTCAACTGGAGAAGTAAACACCACTTCAAAGTCCAAGAATTGGTTCTTCCTCAATGTCCTAATGTGTCAAAATAAAAATATATAAAATCTCTTCCCATATTGCCAAATAAATAGCAATTGCTCTGTATGCTAAATGGATGCATTTATTAACATGTAATTACATAAATGACAGAATTTTAAGTTCTCTGTATAGTTTGATATATGCCTCTATCTATATATTTATCTGTCCAATCTTAGGGTTATTTATAAACATTAAAACACATTTTAAAAGTAAAATTTAATCATTTCCTATTGTTTAACATTTAGGTAATGATGATATAAATTACTTCATTCAGTATTTTTCAAGTATTTATTAAGCATCTTTTTAGGCACTGAAATGCAATGTGTACTTCCTGGTTTCTGAACCTAAGAAGTTTATGGTGTAGTGGGGAGACAGATAAATAAAGTGTTGAATGGGTGCTGTCAAGGGAGGTCATTTTCAACCAAGCCATTTTGGGGAATATAATTAAGAATGCGCAAGAAGATGTTTCAGAGAGGAAGGACTTAGTGGGCAAAGGAAAGATAGGCAGATGTGAAAGAACACACTGTTCTTGGAGAAGCTGAATGGCTTCCAAGGGTCAATATCTATGGATGCCCTCAGGGACCAGCAGTAAACATCTAGAACGGATAGCAGAACCCAGGCTAGAAAGTGGAAGCTAAGGATCTCTGGAGGGTCTCAAGGTATCCTGTACATGTAAGTAGTACCTCTCTCTGTCTCTCTCTGTCTCTGTCTCTCTGTCTCTGTCTCTGTCTCTCTGTCTCTCTGTCTCTCTCTCTGTATGTGTGTGTGTGTGTGTGTGTGTGTGTGTATGTGTGTGTGTTAGAATATATAGTATATATTCTAATGAGAGACCTATAAGGGATTCTGAGCAGGTGAGTGACAACCAGATGGGTATTCTACAAAGTTCTCTTTGGCATTGGTGTAAAGGACAGACAGACAGGCCATGTAGATACAATGGGCCATCTTCAGGCACCACCTCACAGGTTTCTGGACACCTCCAGTACCCAGGGAGGACTTTAGATTTTGGTTTTTACATTCTTTCTCTTACAGATTCTGGTCTGTCCTGCCCCTGTCATCAGGCCTCTACAGCTGTCCTGTACAGGACACCCTGCTTCTCCGGAGACTGAGACCAACCAGCAGCATCTGCTTGTCACCTTGACAGACCAGCTTTGTGTCCCCACGACACTGGAGACACAGAGGTATCACAGCCTTATGCTGTGATTTCCTTATTGAAGGAAAAGGCTGTGGGCTCAGGTCTCTCTTCCCAAAGCCATTAGATCTCTACTGTGGAAGCATCAAAGCTTTGAGTCAAACTGAAATTACCAATGCAAACCTTTACCTTGTGAGAACTAAGTCACTCTTTAACTGTCTGGAGGAATAGAGTTTGTGATTTTATGATAAAATACTTAGAAATGATCTCCTTTTGCATTTTTGTTTCTGTGGTCTCACTGTTGGAGAGTTTCATTGTTGAATTTCCTCCTCCAGGTAGAAAATAAAATTCCTACCCAGGGCTACACACTTGCTAGGAATGACAAGAAATAAATCTCCCTGGACAGTGTTCTTACTGTGCAGTCCAGAGGAAGATGGCAAGCCAAGCTCGAAAATGGAATAAATGTGATATACACACAAAATCAAATTATGTTTTAAGAAGGACATATTTTTTTCCTGTTCTGTCACACAATCTGTCTAAAATCTCCATTGGCTGATGACACCAGAGCTGAGAGAAAACCCAGTAAGTCTCTTGTAATCAACACTCACAAAATCATGAACAACCAACCCAGGAGAACACAGAGACCTGTCCACAGATTTTGAAGAGTGCTGTTTCAGAAATAGACATTCTTATTTGTTGCTATCCAGTGCTATCCACCAGAAGGGTGAGGTGAATCCACTAATCATTTCAAATATACACAGAGACATCAACTTCCTCTCAGAAAAGGTAGATGATTCTTGTCATTTTCAGCTGCATTCCCAAGTGTAATCAGCTTTCTGAGGTGAGGCCTCATGGAACACATGTCTCAAGGGAACGTGACAGGAATCATGAAGTCATCTCATCCTCATTATTTGAGGCCATGGGAGGTGGAAGAAGATGATTGTCCTGGAGAGAAAAATGATTTTATGGTGGCTGTTTAGGAATACACTTCATTATAAGTATTGATCTAGGTAAACATGACGTAGAGAGAAATTCTATGTGACCTTGGGGCTCTGATTCTAACCAGATTCATCCAGGATGTATAATTCCAGTGTGAGGCAAGCCATCATAGTCTCAGAAAATGACTGATCAGCCAGTGACAAGAAAGCACTTCTGTGAGGTCCACATGCAGCTGGGCCCTTTGTCATGGGTGTTCCTCATTGTTCGGTTGTTTTCCATGTTGGCAAGATAATTTATTAACCTACAAACTAACCCACACCTTCACCTTCTGCTCTTTCAGGTTCCTTAGAGAAAAAGTTTTTTTTATTAGAAACTGTTGACTTGGAGAAGCCCACACTGACCCTATAAGGAGTGTCAGGATCTCTGAGGTGAGTTACACTCCAATGGGCTCATCCTTCAGACCACCATAAAACCTAGATGCTTTGCTGTGTGAAAGGTGAAGGTCTTGATGCAGCAATTAGGTAAGAAATTGTGTTTCAAATGGTAAGAATAGTCTTACAAAGCCTCAAGAGAGAGGTTGGCCCAGGACCATTCCTCCTGCTATCCTTAGGGCATACATACCTTGGGTTCCTAAAGACAGGCTTTCTCCGGCATCTGACATTCTCATACGGCAGGACCCTGCCCCAGTCTACCTGTCAATCTTCTTCAGGCCTCACTATCAACCTCCTTCTTCTAGACTTTCCTTGTTGACACCGCATTTAGTGAGGAGCTGTTTCTACTTATGCCCATAGCTTGCTGACCTCCAAGATCAGAGAACCAGCATTCCTCATTTTTAAACCTATACAATTGTTTCTCCTAAAAGGCTGCAGATCAAGAAGAAGGGAAAAACATATGTCACATTCAAGACCATGCCTCTACTTTCAAGGACCGGCATGGCGTACCTACAGCAGCCCAATATAGAATTGCTAGTGAATTCATTAAAATTGTTCCAGTTTTGAACATATCGTTTTGGGAACTTGGAAGAAACGAAATAACAGGTTGATGAACAACAATGCCAACCAACCAGAGCTTCTAGGGACTAAGCCACTACCCAAAGACTACACATGGACTGACCCTGGGCTCCAACCTCATAGGTAGCAATGAATAGACTAGTAAGGGCACCAGTGGAAGGGGAAGCCCTTGGTCCTGCTAAGACTGAACCCCCAGTGAATGTGATTGTTGGGGGGAGGGCGGTAATGGGGGGAGGATGGGGAGGGGAACACCCATAGAGAAGGGGAAGGGGAGGAGGTAGGGGGCTATGGACAGGAAACCAGGAAAAGGAATAACATTCGAAATGTAAATAAGAATACTCAAGTTAATAAAAAAAAAAAAAGAAAAAAAGAAAATGCCACAAGACCATGGGGTAATGACCATAAAAGTGATGTTTCTCTATGTCACCAGTTCTTTTTGAGGCATACATACAGCAATGTGGCCTAACACAACTGGCTTTATGGCAGAATGTTTTTGTTTTGCTGTTGGTGGTGGATTTTTGTTTGTTTTCTGACTTGTAAGAACAGGACATCCTGTAAACTAACCCCGTTGTGTGGGGTTCAGAAAAACTGTAGGCTCACTTACCTTCAGAGCATATTCCTTGTTTTCCTTGACTTTAAGAAAATTAAAGCTTTCATTGCTTGTAAGCTGCAACTTATTTTCATATAAATTCCTTAAAAATGAAGGATTAATGCAAAGAAATAAAAGTGATTGTGTATATCTACTAGGGTAAAGCACCACAGAAGTAACAAATTATATTGGGTAAACAATGTAAAACACATTTGAATATACTGATGTGACTACCTCATTGGATAGTGCACATGTCATCCATGTACAAATAATATATATTAACTCTGCTTGTGTTTGAATTCTATTTAACTAAAATCAGATACCAGATAGTATTAAATACTCTGTGGCCACTTTACTTGATATTTTGGGAGATTTATTTATATTGTTTTATTTCGTTATTCTTTTTTTAAACTTTTAAAAGCTTATAAAAACACAAATTGTGCATATTAATGAACAATGATATTTTGGTGCATGCGCGTGCACGCGCGCGCGCGCACACACACACACACACACACACACACACTCATTTAAACCAGGTTAAACATATCTGCATCTAACACTGTAATAGTTGACACTCATCAACTATACTAAGAATCACCTAGAAGACACCCTATAGGCATGTCTATGAGAATATTCTCAGAATGTTTAATGGAGGGGAGAAGACTCATCTGAATGTGGGTAGTACCATCCCATGGGCTGGCGTCACAGATGAATAAAAAATCAAAGGGGAGAAAGCCAAAGGAGGAGTAGCATTCAATTGTCTCTGCTTCCTGACTGCGGATCCAGTGCCACCAACTCTTACTCTATGCCTTCCTTGATGAGGGACCGTGTCTCTTCAAACTGTGAGTCAAAAAAAAAATCTTCCTTAAGATGTTTGTCAGGCATTTCTTCACAAGAAGAAAAGGCAAACAACTACGGCTTTCTCATAGTGGACACACTTAAAATCTTTTCTTCTAGTTTTCTGAAATATCGGTACATTATTCTTGTTAACACTGACCTTAGAGTGACAGGCTTGGCTCCTACTTAATTACAACTTAGCATCTGTTGGTCACACTGGCTTCAATCCTTCTTCTTTTCTATTGACTTAGCTCATCTGTTGGCAAAATATCCTCTTAAAGTCCATACAGCTAAAAGCTATAAATGTACTGTGCAGAGAGAAATTCTAAGTGAAGAAGGTTTATTTAAATCTCTATCACCTTATCACTTTTTGGTTATCACATATTCATATTTAAGACACTCACTTTGAGTATCACATATTCATATTTAAGAATGAGGGGTACTGCCAGCGACCACATTTTCAGTTCAAACCTCTTAACTGTCTGAATATTTACAGGCTGTCAGTTCCTATGTTAGGGCTACCTAGATGTTCTGGGGAGAGCAGGGGTGGGGAGGACATAAATTAGTGTGCCCAAAGTGGAGAAATTTATTTTGTATTTCACCTCTTAGTCATAATACTTAAGAAACCCAAGACTATTAGGAATCTCAATGTTCTTTCTTGTCTCCTTGTCAGCCAAGCACCAAATTCTTTGTGTATTCAAGACTCTCTGGAATCCACCTCCTCTCAATCTCAGCCATGTTGCTTTTAGTCCAGTCCTCGACATTTCAGTGGTTACGCCACTCTAAGCTGTGCCTTCTATTCTACCTCCTGCCTCCACAGAAGAGTAACTTTGTGAATTTATTATCCTTCAGTGTATCTGAATTATTCTTAATATAAATTTAAACAGTGAATTAATCTGGCAGCTGTATTTATTTACCTGTTGCTAATCCCCAATAACCTCACAGAGAAACCAAGATTTATTTAAAACTGCACCTCAATACCTGAGCAATTATCTACCTTTATATCCTATGCTAATCTGGCTACCTCCCAGCCCCATCCCAAGATGCTTGCATATTATTATTGATCTGGCTCTTTGAACCCCTTCTTCGTGGCTACAATTCTTCCATTTTCCTGGTTCATCTAAATATCCCTCTTTTGCTAACACATGTTCCATTCTATTCTAGAGCCACTGAGTGACCAGCATTTATTGACAAGGCAGAGAATAAATGTTAAGAATTGTTTACACAATCTTGAGACATGAGATTCTTGGTATAAGTATTATATCTGGATTGAAACAAGATATGGAGGCCGAGAAGTCAGCATCTGGCTAACACACAGGTCAACTCTACACAGTGTACAACAAACACATTGTGCCTACACATATTCGCAGGGTGAATATGAACTCACACTCTATTTGAAGACTTACATGACCTAGCTTCCCCTAATCTCATGTGGATTTTCTTTTCTCAGCTCTTTACCCATGTGCTCCAGTCTGTGTAGACCTTAGATATCATGTGCCTCTTACCGTAGTGGAGAGCATCCCATGTAGGCATTTCCATAGCAGCCCTCTGCTCTTCTTTGTCTGCTGCGGCTATTTTCTGTTCTTTTAATAAAACAACTTTGGGTTCCTCAAGCTCTATTGGAGGAGCTATCAATTAATCAATTTACTCTGTCTTCTTTGGCCAAAGGGTAGACTCCTGACCTAAGCAAGGTCAAGGAGAAACTCTTCTTAGAATTTGGGAGAATAACCACAAATACACAGGAAGTTAAACTGATTCACTCTGGCCAACAATACCTTGGAGGGGCACTTCATTAATTTTATGCTGCCTATATCTTTTTGGTTATGTTCATTTCTGTCTTTCCAAACACGTAGTTCCTTGATACTTTAACATTTTTAAAGCTGTTTGTACACATCTCTGCTACCAATTAAAAGCACTAACTGATAAGAGTCCTGAAAAATGGATTTTATTTTTCTTTCTATACTGGCTTGGCATAAAGCCTAGAACACAATAAACACTGATTGAGTGAATGAATGTTTGTAGGCATGAATAATCAAACTCCTTGGGAAGAGGAACATGAAAAAAAGTGTCATAAGCAATAGAAAGTGCTCAGGGGCAGTGCCAACAGCTCTCTATTGTGATGTCAG
The DNA here is from genome assembly GCF_011064425.1 of Rattus rattus. Classification (NCBI taxonomy): domain Eukaryota; kingdom Metazoa; phylum Chordata; class Mammalia; order Rodentia; family Muridae; genus Rattus; species Rattus rattus. The sequence continues at coordinate 149,877,126 of NC_046154.1, read as the reverse complement.
GAACTCAGAGCTTCTTACAACGTTGCCAGTCACTTCTCACTTTTTGATATTGTGTGGTAAAGCAAGTAACAGGTGAACTTGCACTGTGTCAGATGAGAGTGCCTGCAAGAGCCCATCTTGTCATTTATTCCTCCTGGAGAGTATGCTGCTTTGGTGCCTTTCTGCATGCCAAATTATGCATACAAAACCAACATGAGATGATTCTTCCTACCCCAAAACCCACAGAGGCACTTACACCCAAATGATGATATCTGATCTGATTTTTTTTCAGGTGACAGAGTTCTACTTCCTTTCATGAGTTGTCAGGTGAAAGATTCTGAGACTCGTTCAGGCAGCACAGTGCAAAAAACCAAATTCACAGATGACTTAGAATTAACTTTTGGAATTAACTTTAAAATTTTTATTTTGCTTCTGTTTATGAAAATTTCAGTTAGAATATAAACAAGATTACTGTGACACTTCCACATGTGTATATGATTGTACATTTTCCACATTTCCCTCCCCAGGAACCTCCTTTGTTTCTTTTAGAATTGCCTTGAGAGATTACAAAAAGTTCTTGTGTGAACACATGATGTTAATACTATCATTAGTAGTTCATTTGTCATACCAGTCAGCAGTATTCCTAAATCCCAGAGGATGTTATCACAATCATTAATATCTATAACTTAGACAAGTAAGGTTCTTTTCCTTGGTCTATAACCACCCCATGAGTCATGGTGAGCTGTTTGGAGACAGTGTCAGCCATGTTATGTGGAGTGGACAGACTCCAGAAGGCATTTACTATGTATGGCCTGAACACAAGATGATAGATTTGAAATGTTAAGTCTTAGTTACTCTCTAAAAGGAATTAGGCTTCAAACAGAGTAAGCTTTAGTCAGATATGTTGATATTAGCATATTATCTTAGAATACTCAGCATACATGTCTGAAAAGCTTACTCCCGTCTTGGTACAGCCTGGGTAACTACCATGTCATGGTTAACCAAGTACAACTTAACTTACAAAAGAACTTAAAAATATAATTTTAACTCCAGATGCAAGTCATTTTCCAAACCCCTACTGAAGGATATGAATGTGTTAAATGTCATTATTTCATCCGGTCTTTCTCTTTCATTTTACCAGTGTCAGAGATCTTGCTTTTACTACATGTTCCACTTGGAACATGTAGTACTGATTTGCCAATGATCTGGGAGAAGACACTGCCCCAAGCCCAGATCCAGAGGTAGGCAGTGTAGGAAGCCTTCATATTATGTGATATTCAAAGACTGTGCTCTATGTGGCAGGCTGAGAATGAATGGGCATCTGCAAATGACACAGAAACACAGAGAACTAAGGCTGCAGGTAAACTTCATCTCTGTGGCTAGAAATGGTGCTTCAGAGTTACAGAGAGTATGGGATTGTTGGAGACCTGTGGACATCAGCAGTAAGCAGTGTCTCAGAATCAGGGGAGGAACGCAAGCATCCCCAGGAAGAGTTATCTAAGAGCAGCATCCTGATTTGAGAGCCAGGAGTCAGACATTTTAGCACAGAGGCAGAACAACAAACTGTTATGCAAAGACCATTGCCCAGTGTGACTTTCCACCAGTTCAGAGCTGTATGGAGCAGAAGTCATTTATTTATAATTTAAAGTGACCCTGCGAGTGAAATCACAGCCTTAGATACATCGTTGTTACCAAATCCATACTCATTTCTGTTTTCATGCTTCTTTCCCTCTGCCTGGCCACAGGGACAGCCTCAGCCACGCTTACCAATGATGGACGCAATTCCATAGTATTCCACTTAGTTTTCAAAAGCTGCTTCTTCAATTGGTTTGATACCACTTTCTGTATCAAACGCCCCCATAGCCTCCTGTGGGCCACATGGTTACTTTTACTTAATAAATGTCAAGTTCATAGTTCTGGTATTCAAGGCTAAGTGAGACAGGACATTCCTTCATTGTCTAGTCTCCTTTTCTGTTGTCACCTCTTAATGCTTTCTCACACAGAGGGCTACCCTCTCTCCCACCCATGCTTTATTTCACCATATTTTGACCTATGCCTTCATTTGTAAACTTTTCCTCGTGTCTGGACTCATTTTCTCGATTCTTCCCTAGAGAATAGGCCTTGGAAAACTCTTAAGTTAATTAAAGCAAAACTGTGTTACAGGGTTCTAGAAATACAGGTAATTAAAATCTTATTAGGCATTGATTATTATTAAGCCGAATCTTGAGCTAAGATAGGTGACACCGCAATGAGAGTTGGGTAGAATGTGAGTCTTTGGGATGCTAGTTGCATTATTGATCTGGGCTTAATAGAACAAAATGAATAAAACAGGACCCATTACACAGTGATGCATCATTCCATTAGTGACGAGGATTGGATCAGACAGGAAGTTATCGGCTGCCAAAAGCAGCCTTCTGATCAGAGATCAGCGTCTGCAGGCAGTGAGCTGAGGATAAGAGTTGCCAGGGCCATGCCTAATAAGGACAACTAATCTTTCCTTGTTCAGAGACTGTGTAGGATGGCCCAGGTTGTGCATTTCAATGGACACTTACTTGGTCCTACAGGTTGCTTAAAGCCACGACACACACGACTTGCATTTAGTGTTCTTTTGCAAACAGTGGAAAAGACCAGAAACTATTTTACAACAGGCGTAGCATGGTTAAATCATCATTTTAAGTGTGAACTCAGTGATGGTAGATGTGGACCTGGGGATTGATCTTAGTGCTGGACACTTTCCCATATAAAGTCATGGGTTCAATCCCTGATAAAATTCAGCAAGCAAACACCATCTTAAAAAAAACATAGAGTAGAAAAATTCCAGGTTTAAAAAGAATGGTAGACCATCAGCTGCTCTTAAATTTGCTGTTGACTCTTTTGGTTTATATAGTTGAACCCTTGGGAATGAATGTTGCTTTCCCCTGATATCAAAGGTATTTCAGTAGATAGGCTTAAGAAATGCTGATGCAATGTGTCAAGGTATTTTGACTAAGAACAAATGGAACTTAGCTGTCACACAATGAAAGGCTCTATCCAGATGTGAAGAGCATGGGCCATTTATCAATACAGAAAAGAAAATATAGACACTTGTGATCAGTGAGCTCATGCACAAATAGAAACTTTGTTCATATTAGTCCACGAAAAGTGTTTTTTTTCTTATTTTTTTAAAATTAGATGTATTTGTTTTATTTTATATATGACTATTTTTACATGAATATGTCTGTGCAGAGGACAGAAGGCATAGTAGACTTCCCTGGATCTGGAGTTACAGATGTTATAAGTCACTTAGGATCAAACCCAGGTTCCCCAAAAGAATAAGAAGTGTTTTAGCCATTTAAATTCCAGTTCCCAAAATGGTCATTTTCATCTTTATCTCAGTTAACTAAAGCTTCATTATGCACCTTGAATCTTTCCAAATATGATCTTATCACTATATTTTGGAAAATGTGCAGCCTAAATCCCTTAAAAGAAACCTGAAACTTTGCAAGGGCATATGAGAATAAAGATGGATGAAGAAAATATCTCAAAACTAAGAATCTAAGACTTAAAAACTAACTATACATTTAGTCATTAAAATAATGAGTATTTGGACAGGTCATGTTGTTGATTGAGTCTGAAGGACTCAGTTGGTAGGGGCATTGGATAGAAGTGAGAGGAAATGAGAGGTGAGGTAAACCAGCAAATGAACCTGCTAAAAGAAATGCCATTGAATATAAATGGATGCTGATAGGCGGCATGAAATAGTACTGAGGTGGGTTCATGAGCGTTCATCACGTGGAAGTCAAGAGCACTGAGGTTAAAAAACCTATTTGAATTAGTTCCAAAGAGATCAGACGAGACAAAGAGGAGAAAACCACCATGCACAAGGCTTTCAATGATTTTATTATACAGAGGAGCACAGGTACAGGAGCATGGCTGGGAATGTCTTCCAGCAAACACATGTGAACTAGCATGATTGTGTACTGGCAGAAGAAAAGTTGTCACAATGTTTTCAGGGATGTGGTCATGGAAGGGAGAGTGATGTCAGCTTGTACAAGCTTGCTAGCATGGCCATATAGGAACATTACAATCTAAGTAACATAGACAACGAAATGTACTGCTTCATAGTTCTGGAGCCTGGACATTGGAGGTCAGGAGTTGATGGGTCCATGTTCTCTCTGCAGGTGTTATGGAAGGATCTGTTCTTGACTTCCCTTCACTTTTTGTAGTTCTTTGGTTTCTATAGCTCTCACTCCAATCAGGTGTTCTCTCTGTTTAAATCTCTCTGTTTTGTAGGATACCAGTCACATTGGAATAATGACTTACCTTATTCCAATATAATCTCTGACTCCCCTATCTAGTGGTGGTGCCTAACATAATCCAAACTGTCCTGCAGTCACAATCTTCCTTCCTCACCCTACTGAGTTCTGGGATCATAGGTGTGTGTGCCTTCCTTAGTGTTTTACTGCTGTGAAAAGACACCATGAACAAGACAGCTCTTATAAGGTTAACATTTAATTGGTGCTGAATAACAGGTTCAGAGGTTCAGTCCATTATAATCAAGGTGGGAACATGGCAGCATCCAGGCAGGCATGGTGTAAGCAGAGCTGAGAGTGCTACATCTTCATGTGAAAGGTGCTATGAGAAGACTGGCTTCCAGGTAGATAGGATAAGGGTTTTAAAGCCCAAGCTAACTTCAACAAGACCACACATACATCATAATAGTGCCACTCCCTGGGCTAGGCATGGGTGAAGCACAATGACCAATGACTATAGCTGGCTGTGATGACCTTATTTTTAACTTAACTACTTGCTACAGCAAATGCCATTTTTCTAAATATCGGATCGCATTCTGAAGTACTAGGACTTAGGACTCAGACACATTAAGTTCAGGAGAGGAGAGGACATAATTCAGCCCACATAAGGATCCATTGTTTACCGGAAGGGTTGTTGGAATGAGGACGCAGAGCAGTGGTTGAGTTTGGATTCTGATGCCAATTGGCGGTGGTGTGGAGTCTGTGGGAAGTCTCGTCTGACTGCTTCTAACTTCTCGGTGAATTAAAAGGCAGCATTTTCCGCAAGAGCAAAGACACGGGTTAAACCCTGCTTGTCCAACTAGCCTCGAGCTCTGTGGAATACCATCAATGGTATAATGAGTGCTAGTATATTCAAATTTAAATTCTATCTACCAAAACGATTGAAATTAGGAAAAGCTAAACTGAAATACACGGCCTAAGGAATTATGACCTATAATATGGAAGGGTTCTGAATCTCACTTAGGACAATGACTTAATGAATGTGTAAATACTAGACAATTGGAAGAAAATAGTGAGAGTGACACAGGAACAAAGAGCCCCTAGGTGTGGCACTGATCAGTTTTGTAAGGAAGAGAGCTCAGTGGTCAGGTGCATGGGTAGGAGCTGTGAGGCCAATGGAGACAAAGATGAATAAAGACATCCGAGTCTTTCCAGGATGACTTTGAGAGAACATACATTGCATGGAGACTTTGGTAGCTCTGAACAGAGCGATGCTTTTTATTATGCTCAGGAGTTTGGGTGGAAGCTGGATTCATTTCTTTGACAACTTAAAGAAACTCATGCTTACCGGATGGAGACCGTGGGAAAAGAAGTAACAAAGCTCTGTTTCCCCAACACAGGCACCCCTAGATCTGCTGATGTTCCCTGCATGTGCAGAGTAGGTAGGGGCGGGGGAGGAGATAACTGATGGAACAAAATAAAGGCAAGCATTTGGGAATGCTTATTGAAACATCTATTTTAAAGTGACTGCTGACAAGTGACACTTGGAGGGGGGTTCTCAATTCTTCTTTTCAAACTTCTGTAAGTGCTTCTCACTGTCTTGAGAGCATGAAGAAGGCCAAAGGAGCAGTATGCGCAGATAGAATGGTCTCTGCTCCATAAAATAACAATAAGAGCGCAGATTGCCTCAGTTTTGCAGTGGCCTCCATTAACGGGTGGAAATGTGGTGTGTAAGGAGGTGATGTATGGCCTGCAACCACGGAGAGGAAATGGAGAACATCCATTATTCTGTCAGCGACTTCTTACCCTTGGGACTTGCACAGATTTTTTTTCTCATTGCATATTTTGCTCATTCCCCCCCCCCCAATATTGCTCTGAAGCAAATTGAACAAAGTCATTGCTTCCACCAGGGAACACGTAAACATGAAAGACTTGAATTAAAAAACATTCTTAGCAAAGGCACTTAGAAATCCTTTTATACTAACGTTTTTCTCCCAACGTATCTAGATATAATTCATGGCTCTGTGATTTTAAAAAGCTTTTTATCTTTTCTCTTCCAGAATATGTTGAAGGTGGCTGTGCTGCTCATTAGTCATTGCCACCCTGGGTTGTATGCAAGCAAAGAGATGACCACAAGAACAAACGGAAGCCAAGCCCAGGAGCAAAGTGAACCACAGTAGTCACTTCCGTTGATTGAGGAACACATTTTATTGCTCATGCACACATGATACCCTTTTTGACTTTTGTATGAGGAAAATACTTAATTTTTTATTTGGTATAACTTCATCTAATTCTCTGTAGCAGCAGAAAATCAACTTTTCTGACAAGTTTTTCAACAGTGCAATCTGTCTCTTAAAAGCCTGTATAGTGTAAGCAGAGACTCATAGTGTCGCTCAATCTGCCCTTCTGTAAGAGTCACAGGGTCTTGTTCTCACCAAATACAAGATGTCTTAGCTATTTCATTTTTGCTGGATAATAAGGCCACTCAAAAGTTCAATTATCTATTACTAGTCATTAAAAACATGCATTTTTGCACTTTCTATTTTAACAAAATGCAAAGCATTTTTGAATAATACTGAATTTTCACAAAGTATAAATACTGATGAATATCAGTATCCTGCTTATGAAAGTCTAATTATTGTACCACAAGTAGTATGATGAGCTAAGCTTGCAATGTGGAAAAAATTAGATTTAAAAACATAGTTATACTCTTTCAGATCCTATGTGGACCTTGACCTATCCGTGATCTTTGATGAAACTTACACCCTAAAATGTTGTTAGTCTAAGTGATATTTAACAAACCAAATGAAGAAAAATCAGAAGACTTGGTGAAAAAGAAATGACCTTTTTGAACTCACAGATGTTTAATAGCTCCAAAATCCTTTTCTGGGTAGATATTATCATCACTATTTACTGAAGAGAAAATTAAGGGTAAGGAAAGGTTAATAGCTTGAGCCATGGTCACAAGTGATGCTCTTGGGATTCAGAATCGTGTCTCACCTTGTAGTCTATGCCCTTTTCAACACGACACCATGTCATGTTCGCTTTTCCAGCAAAGAAGGGTTGTCCACAAACAGGCTGGGTCAAGAATGTCCTGAGAGTGACCATGGGAAGTATCTGATTCTACTTAATTACCAATAGCTTTTGTCTTCACTCATTTTTATTCTGGCAAAATATACCCACTATAAAAATGAACTTTTATGTGATTTTAGCTGTGGAGTTATTAAGCACTTTTACATTGCTGGGAAACCCAACAGCACTCTCCCAATTTTTAGCACTTCCCCATCTTCCCAAACTGAAAATTTACAGACCTTACAATAACTTCCCTTTCCTGTCTTCCTCCAGGTCCCATAGCCACAAGTGGAGCTGGTGCATGGGCTTCATGCATCTGTCTTTTTGTGCCCGTGCACTATCACCTTGCAGGGCTTCGGCATGCAGCCCTCTCACAGTGTGCCTGCAGGAGCACACCCTGACATCTTAGCCGACTTAACAGACCCCACTGTGCCTGAACCTGATTCGTCAGGTCCATCTGCTCATTTTATGACGCACATTTGGAATATTGCTCCATTTCAGCCTTGCAAATATGCTATCAGGAATGCTCTTATGTGCTTCAGGCCCTAGTTTTCGGTTCTTTGGAGTATAAATTCAGAGATGGTACTGCTGGATCCCATAATGATTAAATGTCTAAATTTTTGACGACCTACCATTCTGTTTTTTTCCCCCATAGCATCTGCATAGTTTTGTGTTGCTAATGTACCACATGATGTTCCTAATTTCTTTAGTAACATCTGATATTTTATTTTTTCCTTATATAAGTTTTACACTTATTTTTCATTTGAAACGTACCAACTGCACTATCTATCATCTATCTATCTATCTATCTATCTATCTATCTATCTATCTATCTATCTATCTATCTATCTATCTATCTGTCTGTCTATCTATTTATCTACACACACACACACACACACACACACACACACACACACTAAGGGTTACAGGAATTCAAAGTATTATTAATGGATAGAAGATGCCCACCATAACAGCAAGCCAGGTGTGGTTTGAACATGGTTTTCCAATGGGAAGTGGCACTATTCTGAGACATGACCTTGTAGGAATAGGTGTGGTCTTGTTGGAGGAAGTTCATCCCTTGGGGGCAGTGAGCTTTGAAGTACTATGTTCAAGTTCCTCCTTGTGAGGAAGAGAGACCCTCTTCCTAGCTGCCTTCTAATCAAGATGTAGAACTCTCAGTTTCTCCAGTGTTATGTCTCTTGTAAGTTGCCATGCTTCTTGCCATAATGATAATGGGCTGAGCCTCTGAAACTGTAAGCCAGCCCCAGTTAAATGTTTTCCTTTATAAAAGTTGCCTTGGTCATGGTGTGTCTTTACAGCAATGAAACCCAAGTTAAGATACCAGGTAAGTTTTATTTCCGATTTCAGTTCACTTCCCTTAAGCTCCAGGGCATTTGAGACAAAGACCTTAAAACTCAGCAGAAAACTTTAGAAACCTGGGGAACAGTTTCCACTGAATCAAAAGAGGCCCTTCTGAACGTAAGAGCACTACAAACAAACCTTTTATGACAGTCCTAGAGAATGGTAAGAGGAACAACTCAAGACCAAAAACCTACCTCTCTCAATTCATCACAACTTCCCAGAGCCCCCTGGTCTCCAGAACTCTTTCCTATAAGGTTCTGTGGCCCTGTTGAGTTCCATTAAGCCCCCCATAGTTCATAATGCCTTAGCATGTTGCTAACTGCAGCTGTGGAAAGGCAGCTCATGTTAATTTGCTCCAACTGTTCCAAAATGGCTATGCTAATGAGTCTGTAGGAAATGAGTTAGCAGAGAGTTCACTCTTATGATTCTGAATCATGCAATTCTACAGGATCTGAAACTGTCTTCAGTGTTCTTCTAATTCATCTAATTCAATTAAAAATAGCAATTCTGCACACAATTAACTTTCTAGAATACCCCTGATTACTCAGGGAATACTGCAACCTTTAACACGTAAGCTGGAAAACACTGCATCTGACCCTTTGCTGTGTCCTTGGTAAGGGATGTATGGCCCTGAGGGCTATCTTGTCTCTTGCTATATTAATTATCTATTTTATTTTGTTTTGTTTTAAGACAGTATTTCTCTGTGTTACCACCCTGGCTTTTCTGGAACTTGCTTTGTAGACCAGGCTGTCTTGAACTTACAGAAGGCCATCTGCCTCTGCCTTTTGAGTGCTGGGACTAAAGGCTTGTGCCACTACACCTGGCCCAGTTATTTATTGCACAGTAATGCTAATGAAAAACCATTCAATTTCATAAGAAAGCAGCATCTGTGTATCTCGCTCCAGAGTCCACAGACACTAACCTGGCAAAAGCTTTTCTGTACAGGCCTGAGATTCATAACTTGTTCAACTGTCTATTGGTGTTTGGCTCACTTTGGCTGCCACCATTCACAAGATATGATGGGCTCAGTAAAGCCTTGCAAGCAATAGCTTTCTGCCGGTGTGGTTCTATGGCCAGAACAATGAAGTGAGGAGGGCATAGGGCCAGATAGACAAGTCTCTTTCCAAACTTTTACTCATGGCAACAACTGCTAACTACACACTGGAACACCAAACTAAAGAGGAAGAAACTGAGACTCCGCGGTGACAAAGTCAGATGGAAAAGGAAACCGAACACATGGAGCCACCAAAGCCACCAGGCTACCACACTCCCCTTAGAGTCCTTAGGCAGTCATGGAACTTTCATCAGTTTCTCGGGGAGAGTTCGGTATCTTCTGGGCCCAATCACATGACTCATAACAAGCAGTTTGCCAGTCTGTTATTCCAGGGCCATAAAAGTCATAAAAAGTCAGTTTTTAAGAATAGGTATTCTTAAAAACATCGGGAACAGTGAATTGACAGAATAGTGAGGATTTACAGACTCTCCTGTTAAACATGGCAGTGATTTGCAGCAGTGGTGACGTAAATAAAACATGTAGTTTTGGATTTTCTACATTCACACTCATCCCCCCATTAAGGTGACTGCATCTACTTTATCCAGCAAATATGAATTATGCATATCTTTGTACAAAATGCTGTGGTACACTTTCAGGAGAGAAACTGATGCCATGTCAAAAAGTAGCAAGCTGCAGGAAAAGCCCACCTCTGTTTCTGGTTAGATTCTGTTGAGGTATAAGTTTAAGGTATGTCTTTCAAATAAGGATGCCATATAAAGTTTCCCTCACTGAGGAAATCTCACGACATTGTTTTGTTTTGTTTTGTTTTTTCAGTACAATGCCACAGAATATGGAACTGAAGTGCAGTTGGAAGCACTTATAGTAATAGATGAATTTAAACTGAAAAGAGGTTGTATCCATGTGGGACAGAAAAATCAATTCTTAGTCTAGGGGAGGTGCATCCTCGTGACCCTGCAGTGACGTAAAGAAGGCACGAGGCAGGCAAAGGCAGTCTAGTGCGAGAGATGACGCACATCTCCGCTGGTTGAAGACGGTTGGCTTTTGAGGACTTGTGAGACTTCTTAAACCAATGGAGACAGTGAAGGGGCAGTGTCAGTGATGTGAGGCTGGATATGACAAGAACAAGGAATGATCTGGTGAAGTAGGATATAAGTAAGTGAGAACAGGCTGTGAAAGAGAAGTCCTCCAGGATGATCAGGTCTGCCTTCTCCCACGGCCATGATAACGTGCGTAAGTGTCCACATGTATTTCTGTGACATCCTGTTTCAGAGAAAAGCATCTTACTTAACTGACTGCCCTATGAAAGGAAAAGAGATGGACAGAGAAACTCAGAGGATATTAAAGTCCCTAGGTGAAAGATAATACGGATATAAATTATGAAGAAGGTAGGAGGAAGAATGTGGCTCTGAAAAGCGGGGGCTGTGAACTAGAGAGGAACAGCCCAGAATCCTGCTCCATGATTCCATAGGACATGAAGTAGTCAATGAAGATTCTCAAGTTTGCTCCCAAATTTTCTACTCAGGTGAACTAGCCCAAATCTAGGAACAGTGGCACAGACTTGCTTGTTATATAGGAGGAGTGCAATGGAAAACTCAAATTGTTTTATCACTGCAGACGTGGCAGCTCCCTAGAAGCCGTTCACTAGACTCTCGTGTTGGCCAGTTATACTGTTTGCCTGGGTGGTTGAACGCAATCTCAACTCTTGAGAAATAATGAATTCTTCCAGTTATCAACAGAAAGGAGACAGAACCCAGACTAGAGAGGCTGACAGTGTGGGGTTCATATTGTACAATGTCCTTACATGGTGAATGAGGAGATTCAGGGAGCTCTGGTAACTGAAGCAGCTAATCAGGGAGATATTGAGACCAGAGCTTGTCTCTCCTCATGCTCTGAGGGTGATCTCTGAGTGATGCTGGTTTACATGAGCACGAAAGCTTGCTCACATATTTAAAGATATGCTTTTGTCCTTTGCCCAGTCAATGAGACTAAATAGACTATTAGACAATATCTAAGGCCTGAAGCAGCAGGTAGGAGGAGGCCAGAACAAAATAGTCTCGATACTGGATGCTGAGGCTGTAAATATGAGCTGGTTCCTAATATGTCTAGACCTGCAGTAAGAAGATAAAGGTTTCGGCTGAAGTAGAAAATGTGAAATCACAGACTTGTACAACTGCGATTTATTTAAAACTACTCCAGCTCTTGAACCTCTGTAAAAAGCTGAATGAAATTTATGCCACATGACTGCATCACCATGAAAGAATGGATTTTATTCTGAATATTGCCACTGGCAATTAGAATTTTTTTAAACTTCAAAACTCAAAGATGTTTCTGTTTATTGTAGTGACATTTCCAAAATTGTACACAAAGTGAGAACCAGGGGCACAGGGGCAGGCCTAGGTTGTCCAAAGTCTTCACCTTTCAAAGAACAGTGTGATCACTGACCTAGTGGCTACAGAACATTTGCAATATCCAGCGTTTATGCCAACAATTTGGCTATCACCCTTGTGTATCCTGTGTGCCTTTGTTTCTAATTTCCAGTGAGTCCGCTGTTCCCAAGGCTCTAGCCTTCTTGACTGGCAGTACTCCATATGCACACATACACATCCTTTCTAGAAGACCACACCCTTGAGTCTGCTAGGGGACACCTGAAGCTCTTTTCTCTTGTATACTAACCTTTGCGCCTTTTGCTTTATTGATTTAATCTGTTTCTTTTTTGCCATAGTAGCTTAAACCGTGATTTTAACAAGTTTTCAAAGCCCTGTAAGTACTTACAGTGAACCCCAGGGGTTGTCTTGGGGTTTCCAAATAGTCTCTGAGTATAGAAGGCAATAATGAACCATAAGGAGTTGGGTGTCAAGTTCAATAAGACTCCACAGAAAGGTGGAGGGGCTTTATGTAAAGAAGTGATCGAGCAGTTGCATCTCCTAAAGGTCTGCATGACTGCTGTATGAGGAAGGATTAGAGAGGTACATGGATGCGGGCAGAAGTTCCATGCATCTATCCCACATGGGTCAGATTAGTGATTTGGACTGGACTGGGGTGGCTGCAGTTAGTGAAGCATGGGAAATGTGTGGGAATTTGATATTGCCTATGGAAGGAGAAAGCTGGGAGCAGCACTAAATGTCACCAGTAGTTTCCACATGAGCATCTTAAGAGCAGCACGACTCACTAGGTAGAAGGTGGTGTCCCGAGAGAGAGGTGCAAATGAAAGGGATGTTTATGGGGAACAGCTAAGAAGAAAATCAAATTTACATATTACATGTGAGATGCTTGGAAACGTCTAAGTTGAACAGACTAGCGGTGAGAGTTAGGTCGATAAAAATTTAAAGCCATGATAATGGACCTTAGCACTAAAGAGATTCTGTGCCGATTAAAGAACAGGTTCAGACTGAATCCCTGAGGGCTTTAGTAGCCAGGATGAGGAAGAGGCAGCTTTGCACACGTCAGGCTCAGGATTAGGGGACTTTTGTGACTTGATCTGGTCATTCTCTGCAAGTATACACAATAATTATTATTTCCAAACTTCAGAGACCATGTGATAATAGAACATAACAATCCATCTAAAGTCACTTTGTGTGTTATTTACAAATCATCTTCTTTCTCTCTTTCCTTCCCCTCTCTTTCCTTCCCTTTCCTTTTCTTTTTTCCCATCTTTATTAAATTGGGTATTTCTTATCCCTTTCTTTTTCTTTCTTTCCTTCTTACTTATCATTTATCACCCATCCCTGTCTGTCTGTCTGTCTGCCTGCCTACCTGCCTACCTTCTTCTTTCTTTCTATCTATCTATCTATCTATCTATCTATCTATCTATCTATCTATCTAGTATCTGTCTTTCTCCCTCTCCCTCCCCTTTTCCTCATCCCCCCTCTCTCTCTGTCCACCTTCCCTAGCACCCATTTCTCTGTCTCTGTCTCTCTGTCTCTACCTCTCTCAGAGAACCAGAATACAAATATTTGGCTCTTAAGCCTATCTTCTTCTTGTTGGATTTGTTTTTGTTTGTTCTGTTTTTGAGACAGGTTTTCTCTGTGTAGCCCTGGCTGTCCTGGAACTTGCTCTGTAGATCGGGCTAGCCTCCCATGTGCTGGGATTAAAGGTGTGCACTGCCACCACCTGATGAATCCTATGTCCTTTTCTGGTCTTTTTAAATGCATAGGTAGAAAGAAATATAAAATAAGCAACAACTCCAATGCAACAGCAAAATAAACACAGAATATACACTATTGAAGAAATTTCTAGTAGTTATGATTTCTATGAGAAAAAGGGAAAATTATTACTGAGCTGTCAAAATCTTTCTATTACTCATATGAAGGCATGTAAAACTGTTCACAGCTCAGACAACTTACCCAATAAATCATAACAGCATAAAATCTTGGTCCCTAAACCATTCATTCAGAATCTGCTCTAAGCTTCTGATTACAACAGCGAAAACTGCACTTGGCGATGCAGTCAACGTGTTGAAGAGGTGTTAGAGAGTCATGGTTATTTCCTTCATGAGAGATGCAGAAGCATCTTTTCTTCATGTGTGATGTAATAGAAAGAAACCAGAGCCAGCCCTTCTATTTTTAAAGCAGGAGTGGTATAAGGACCAGACCTAGAATGTATCTTTTCTGCTGGACACAGATAGCAATGATTGTGCTTGGAGAGAGAAATCTAGGTTGAACCAGCATTTCCAGAAGCTCTTCGCATGCATGAAACTGCTAACTGTGTTTTGTTTGTAAAGAAAAGAAACACTGAAGGTATTTGTAAGTCATTTTGATCAAGTAATTTTGAAAAGGAATACTGTTTTACTAAATAACAAAACAAACAAACAAAACAAAAAACTAAGGAAAATAAATATGCAAGCACTGTCTCAGTCAGGAAACTGACCTATCAGGGATGAATAAGGGGCAGGGATGCTATTCTGTCCACAAGGATTCCGAAAGTCATTCTGTTCTGTCCAAGCGTGCTCAGCTCCACCTTCCATAGTCACCACCATCCTCATTCACTGTGGCAAGCAGTTCATTTTCACAGTATGGCAGCTGGCTAGGAGGGGAGGGATCAACTGTGTGTAATCATTAGCTTGATGGGAGACAGCTAGTCTGTTTGGGCTGAGTCTGCAGTTGGTTTTTAGTTAAATAAAACATAATCATCTGGATAGAACTAAGCTTTTGGCTGGGATAAATGTAATCCTACAATCTGAAAAAAGAAAAAAACCCCAAAAAACAAAAACCAAACAGAAATGGTTTAAGAAGGAACCTGCCTGTTTGTCTTTGGTGATAAACTGTGAATGATTTTGATTGCCTGCTCGTCAGCTTGGTTTTGAAAGGAGTCTCTCCAGGAGTTTAGCAAGGACTTCTTTCCATAAATACATTTGTAGTATCATCATTTATGGTTTTCTTTTTTAATGTTAAAAATACTTATGTATGTGTGCATGTGTGCATGTGTGCATGTCAGTATGTGAATATATGCACATGTGTAGCATCTCTTGGAGCTGGAGTCATGGGTCTTTAGGATCTCCCTGATGTGAGAGCTGGGAATTCACACCCTGTGGAAGACCAGCCTGTGCTTGTATCTCCTAAGCTGTTTCTCCAGCCCCATCAGCCCATTTTTTCATGGCGTTACAAAGGGTAGCAGCAAGTACTTAACAAAATGTTGCTGTATCTTTTGCTTCTAATCCATTCTTTACTCACACTATCCCACTTCCATCCTCCCAACTGCCTAAGAACAGAGTCCAGGATACATCCCTGTCTTCTATCAACAAGTCCTACACTAGTATCCTGGTCTGTCTCACCAGCTCTCCTCCAAAACCTTTGCCTCCTTATTTGGACCACCACCACCTGATGACCATCCCCGTATCTCTTATATCCATGAGTAAGGAAGGTAACTCTAGAAATCATATTCAGAGACCCATAAATCATGACCAACACGTGCTCCTTGCCAATACCTTCTTGGTTCATAGAAAGCATCTGAACCCATGTGTCTGTGAGGTTCACGCTTCTTTCTGCTTTGTGCCTCATGTTCCTTTCCTGGCTTCATCTTCGGTCCTCTCTCAGCTCTTTGCATTCCATCTTCTCTTTTCCTGTGATGTCTGCTGAATACTGAAGATATTTGACTTCTTTCTGTGTTGTAGACCCAATTTGTCTCCATAGCATTCTCTGACTATGTTATTTCAAATTTTAACCCCCATGATTCTGTTATTACGCATGAGTTCCTTTGTGACAACTATTGTCTAACAAACTACAACTTAAAGAAGGTTTGCTGAGACAGTATCATATAGCCCACACTGACCTCAAATATCTCTAAGTGAGCAAGAAGAATGAATACCTGAACTTTCTGTTTCTACTTCCCAAGCACATGTATATGCCACCAAAGTATTGTTTTACTTTTTCATTTTGTCTATTTCTCCCCCAGAATTCAACACTAGGTTTGTTAACCAAGGTTCTTCAGAGGAACAAAGCCAGTAGGATGCATATAATTATAAAAGATTTAAGTAGAGTAGCATGACTGATCAAAGGCTGTCTGTTGGCTGGAGAGCCATAGAACCCAGATGCATAGATGAGAGATTGGAAATCTCAGAAGAGGTGCCAATGATTTAGCCTCTGCCCAAGGCTAGGCATCTAGATTCTATCTGGAAGTAATTGGCATGCTCCTACATTAAATATCAAGAAGCCAGAGTCTGTTGTCCAAGGATGGTGGCACAGCTATAAGGACATTCGCTGAAGAATAATGGAGCTCACAGGTACAGCTTTCTCCATCATTTATGCTCCATCACAGTTTCCACCTTACCAGAGAGTGATGTTCTGAGGGTCGTTTCCCTTCTCAGTTTCCTACACAGTTTCTCCAGTTTCCTACACTAAGCGTAGATGGAAATGCCTTCATAGACACTCTTAGAGATCAGGATTGTTCTTTATCTCTTGGGTTGTTCTCTCAGTACAATCAAGTAGACACTCAAGATCAAGCATCCCAGATGGGAAACAATTGCAGTTTGAGAAGTTGTTGAATCCTTGGTATCTTGGATTAATAATTATAAATATTTATAACATGAATGAAGTTGATGGCAAGATGCTTTCTTCATCACGGATAAGGAGAAGCAGTTTTTCCATCAAAATACCATAAAGAAGCCCTTCTATTGAGTTTTAGCAGAGTTTGGATGGTGCAGGTACCACTTTATTCTAATCTTGGATAGTCAAATAAGGCATGATGGGACCTCTTAGAGCTGCATGTAGAGGAGTGGCAGTGTGAGTGGATAGCATCTCTGGTGAGTTCATGGTAATTTCCTCGAGCATAGGAACAGGTGCGTGTTGATTCAACCTTAAAGTCCCCCTGAATAATCCATGCGAGCATTCTTCCTTTGGATACTGCCACCTTAGCCTGGGTCAGACCTTACTAAAGAGCACAGAAAGACCTCAGTGGAGGTACACGGCCAGAGAGTCACCAGCTGAGCTGGCACAGGTGAAACAGCTGGCCACTGGACAGACATAAGTGGAAAGTCCCACTCTTTCATGCTGGGAACTCCGAGCTCTGAGGACATAGATATTGCATGATTCCTTCAGTGAGGACAGACTTCTCTTGTAATCTAAATCGGAAAACGAAGCTTTGCACAATGCTAAAATGGCCGAACTTCTGTATTAAAAGGCAATGTCATTTAAACAGGGCCCCATCTGAAGCTCGCCGAAGAGACCCTATATTTCTGGAGAGAATGTCTTAAGGAGGCACTGACATTGCTTCGCAAACCCATAAAGCTGTAGTTGATTTGTAGAAGTAATCCACTAATTAGTTAAAGTCTTTGTTTGAAAAATGAACAACAAAAATACAAATATATGAAAATGTATTTATTTGTTTACTTTTAGTTTTAGAGATTACACTTTCCTCCTTACTCTCTTTCAAATGAATGGCCTCTTTTTTTCTTTAATTGTTGTTTTACACACACGCGTGTGCATGCGCGCGCACGCGCACACACACACACACACACACACACACACACACACACACACAGAATACCACCTCTGCTATACTCAAGGATGCACACAGATTTTTTTTTTATACTTCAATAG
This sequence comes from Rattus rattus, assembly GCF_011064425.1. Taxonomy (NCBI): domain Eukaryota; kingdom Metazoa; phylum Chordata; class Mammalia; order Rodentia; family Muridae; genus Rattus; species Rattus rattus. The sequence continues at coordinate 149,859,433 of NC_046154.1, read as the reverse complement.
AGGTTTTAATTTTTCCAGCATATAGAAAGCCCAAGTGCATTTTTTTTTTTTTTTTTTTTTTTTCTTATTAACTTGAATACTTCCTACATACATCTCGAGTGCCATTCCTTTCCCGCCGGGCAAACATCCCCTCCTCCCCCCCCACGGGTGCCCCTCCCCACCCCCCCCATTGCCGCCTCCCCCCGACAGTCTAGTTCACTGGGGTTCATTCTAGCAGGACCCAGGGCTTCCCTTCCACTGGTGCTCTTACTAGGATATTCATTGGATGCACACAGATTTAAGGAAATATTGTGGCTCAGCGAATCTGTGTGAAAAATGCTGACCTGAAAATGACTTGCTTTATACCTTCTTTGACTTTGCCACACAAGATGCTTCTTAAAGGTGAGTCTGTCACTGTTCTCCGAGGCTACACTGAACACGTGTCCAATATGAAGCTTGCCTACTAATCTCTGTTGGGTGGAGTCTTCTTTCACCCATTCCGTAATGTTTTGTTTGATAAAAACTTCGGTAGGAATCAAGTGCTTCATACTTGTATGGACCTTAAGCAAGTTACAGAGCCCTTAAAAGGCAAAAGCAAATAGAACTACGCACTTCATCATGCTATCATTAGATAACCAGTATGAAACAAATGGTACTCCACAAAGCAGATAGAAATATCTCAGACTTTCTGGCTAATTAGGCCATGCCAAGGGACTGCCTACAACCTCTTGAGGTATTTCAGTCCCCATCATACCAAAGTCTTCTGCATAATTATTTCACCCTAGGAACAAACTCTGAAAAGAAGTTCTTGCTCATAGGTAGGCTGTATGTCCTTCCAGTGTGCAGGCTATGGGATTCCATTTGGTTATGCCCTCATTTTAAAACGTGGAATCAATGAGAAAAAAGTGAATTTCTTGTGAACTCTTATATATACTCCCCACAACCCCCACACTTTGCAAGTAAAGATAGACACGGATTAAAAAGAGGCTGGGGATATTACTTTCTGTGACTTCTGTGGATAGGAGACAATCTCCAGGCTGCAGAATAAAGTATTCAGTCAAGATGCCCAACTTCCACCAATAGAATGGTCTTAATGACATTAATATCTTCAGTTCTGAGGGCAGACAGTCTGGGCCTTAGGTAAATGAAGTCCCAGCTATCACCATTGCCTTAGGTAGCTTCAGTTCAGATTGAAACACCATAGAAGAGTTGACTGTGTGTTCTGATGTAGGGGAGGTCAAGAAGAAGTGTTCTATTTCCCTGTCTTCACTGACTTATTAGCTGATTACCCTCTATTGGCTTTGTTTCTTGTGGAATGGTCACCATAGTCTTTGATAGTCTGTTGACCCTCTTAAGGTCTTGAAAACCTGGGTCTTCCATTGTATCAGAGGTTCACAGTACTCACTCTGCATCATATCATCCCAAGAGATCAGTACCAGGAGGAAGAAGTATAACTAGGCAACTAAGAATAGGCCCAGACACTTGATTTTTGACAAAGGAGCCAAAACCATCAAATGGAAAAAAGATAGCATTTTCAGCAAATGGTGCTGGTTCAACTGGAGGTCAACATGTAGAAGAATGCCGATCGATCCATGCTTATCACCCTGTACAAAGCTTAAGTCCAAGTGGATCAAGGACCTCCAAATCAAACCAGACACACTCAAACTAATAGAAGAAAAACTAGGGAAGCATCTGGATCACATGGGCACTGGAAAAAATTTCCTGAACAAAACACCAATGGCTTATGCTCTAAGATCAAGAATCGACAAATGGGATCTCATAAAACTGCAAAGCTTCTGTAAGGCAAAGGACACTGTGGTTAGGACAAAACGGTAACCAACAGATTGGGAAAAGATCTTTACCAATCCTACAACAGATAGAGGGCTTATATCCAAAATATACAAAGAACTCAAGAAGTTTGATCGCAGGGAGACAAATAACCCTATTAAAAAATGGGGTTCAGAGCTAAACAAAGAATTCACAGCTGAGGAATGCCGAATGGCTGAGAAACACCTAAAGAAATGTTCAACATCTTTAGTCATAAAGGAAATGCAAATCAAAACAACCCTGAGATTTCACCTCACACCAGTGAGAATGGCTAAGATCAAAAACTCAGGTGACAGCACATGCTGGCGAGGATGCGGAGAAAGAGGAACACTCCTCCATTGTTGGTGGGATTGCAGACTGGTACAACCATTCTGGAAATCAGTCTGGAGGTTCCTCAGAAAATTGGACATTGAACTGCCTGAGGATCCAGCTATACCTCTCTTGGGCATATACCCAAAAGATGCCCCAACATATAAAAAAGACACGTGCTCCACTATGTTCATAGTAGCCTTATTTATAATAGCCAGAAGCTGGAAAGAACCCAGATGCCCTTCAACAGAGGAATGGATACAGAAAATGTGGTACATCTACACAATGGAATATTACTCAGCTATCAAAAACAATGCCTTTATGAAATTCATAGACAAATGGTTGGAACTGAAAAATATCATCCTGAGTGAGGTAACCCAATCACAGAAAAACACACATGGCATGCACTCATTGATAAGTGGCTATTAGCCCAAATGCTTGAATTACCCTAGATGCCTAGAACAAATGAAACTCAAGACGGATGATCAAAATGTGAATGCTTCACTCCTTCTTTAAAAGGGGAACAAGAATACCCTTTTGAGGGAATAGAGAGGCAAAGATTAAAACAGACACAGAAGGAACCCCCATTCAGAGCCTGCCCCTCATGTGGCCCATACATATACAGCCATCCAATTAGACAAGATGGATGAAGCAAAGAAGTGCAGACCGACAGGAGCCGGATGTAGATCATTCCTGAGAGACACAGCCAGAATACAGCAAATACAGAGGCGAATGCCAGCAGCAAACCACTGAACTGAGAACGGGACCCCCGTTGAAGGAATCAGAGAAAGAACTCAAAGAGCTTGAAGGAGCTCGAGACCCCTTATGAACAACAATGCCAAGCAACGAGAACTTCCAGGGACTAAGCCACTACCTAAAGACTATACATGGACTGACCCTGGACTCTGACCTCATAGGTAGCAATGAATATTCTAGTAAGAGCACCAGTGGAAGGGGAAGCCCTTGGTCCTGCTAAGACTGAACCCCCAGTGAACTAGACTGTTGGGAGGAGGGCGGCAATGGGGGGAGGATGGGGAGGGGAACACCCATAAAGAAGCGGGGGAGGGATTAGGGGGATGTTTGCCCGGAAACCGGGAAAGGGAATAACACTCGAAAGGTAAATAAGAAATACTCAAGTTAATAAAAAAAAAAAAAAAAAGAATAGGCCCAGAGTCCTATAGATTGCCATGGGAGTGGCAGTATTGATGGTCCAGGTAAGAATATTTTACTCATCATGTTTGTCATACGGAATGTGGTGGAACATGGAGAAGTGGAGGCCAGAAGACGAGAAGGTCAAAGGTCAAGGACAGCTTCAGGTACACAGTGTGTCTAAAGCTAGCATGGGCCATATGAGACTGTTACAAACAAACAAACAAATGACTATACATGAATATAGGATAAGTTACTGGAATCCTCATCCTTCCAAGGCTTAGAATCATTAAAACAGAAATTAGAATCCTCAGTTCAACTCTGATGGAAGCCAGACACAAGAACAAAGCATTACAAACCCAACAAAGGAAAATACAGTCCCTGAGGTCTTTAATTAAAAGCCTTAAGACTCCAAATCATTCCTGCAGTTTAAAATAGAGATGTTAGGAAAGGATCTCAAGAAGAGAACTCTAAATATTGAAAACAAGGAGAGCTGGTGGCTGACAGTACAAGAAAGATCCTGTCTTCACAAGATGTATCATCCCACATGCCACTCAAGCAGCTAAAACAAAAACACCCTTCAGCATACATCAGAAAAAGAGAACTACAGGCAGCACCGTGAGGGCGGGTGACAGGACCACTCTTACAGGAGCCAGGCTTCTGCTTCCAAATGAGAAGGAGACATGGAGAGGCTGTGACTGAACAGTATAAAATGAGCTGAAGTGTCCACAGGACAAGTTTAAATATCAAAGTCAAAGGAGGCATCCTGGAAGACTTCTTCCCAAAGACCAGAATCTTTCTTGAAGAAAGGCACAATGGTGGGTGGTAAAGAATGAAGAACTCTTAGGATAGGACTCCAAAGAAGTTTTCAAAACCCATGTGATGGGCCAAACCAAACACATATTTTAAAAAATGATGAAAAATCACATATAGTAAATTACCTGAGGAAAATAATTTATGAACTTCAAAATCATATTGGACATCTCTAATCTGCGAAAGCTTTCTTGCAGTTAGAAAAACATTGAACCAAAGATGGGAAAACTCGTAGAAACTTCACGTCATATCTCCATCGCATTTACAAATAAAGGAATGAATGCTCAACAAAGATCTAATTGGGTCAAACTCATAAAACCAGGGGTGAACTTACCCATGGCTGATGACAAGATCAGCCATGCATGTAAAAACTAAAGCTAAATTCTTTCAGGAAAAGTCAAATAAATCACCGATTATTATCAAAGTTAGCTCATTTCCCATGAAAGAAAAACTCTGAGCAATTATTTGAAAGCTCTGTTGGCTGAGAGAAATTTCAGGAACTTAAATAAAAGCTCACACTAGATAAAACTTATCATGAAAGTGTTTAAATGCTTTCGGAAACACACTGTGTCCCTGATGTCAGGAGTGAGGTGCATGGGGAGAACTTTACCAGACCCCACAGAGTCTTTGAGTGATGATTTACCTGGAGGAACGAATTCTGGTGTTGGTATCAATGAAGATCCTGTGTAAACCAAATGGCACTCATCCAAGGTCAAGGTTCAAAGACAGGCCCACTCCATCAGGCTGCTCCATTCTTCAGGAGAACAATTTTCTAGGCTCCCTGATTGTTTTCAGAGACACCAAAGACTCTATTTTGATTTAGCTCTCTACCTCAATGGGGATCCTTCACCTCTACTTCGTGATCCCATGAAAAGTCAGTTATCATGGAGAGCTTGCAAGAGGCATCTCCTAAAGTAAGATGGGATAGTTTTTCATGGCCATTCTTGACAGAAATCAGAGATCTTCCTACAAACGGTCTTCTCTGGTCTAGTACATCCTTGACTTAGCAAAAGAAATGTCCCTACACCTTGTTCTGGATTGCCTCCACATGTCTGGGAACAGACAGAAGTCCCCTTATAAGTAAAGGGGCCCAGGCTTTATAAGCCTCTTTCTAAAGGTTCAGAACTCCAACAAGGTGCTTTATTCTGGAATCTAAAATGATTTTTATGTGTTCTTTATTAGCTATCTTGCCCTAAATTGATTGTATAATAGATTAAACGGAGGCTTGATACAATTAAAATTCCTTGGTTAATGTTTTATAATTGTAGGTTATTGAAATGTAGATATCACAGGTTAATTGTTTTCATTTAATTAGACTTATAGGTATAATTTCAGTCTTTTTGTTGTTAACAAGTCCACTGAAATCATGCAGAAACAAAGCAAGTCTTTTTCTTCCTCTAAAAATAAGTAGAGAATTTTGTGTGTTAGTTAAATTCCCACAGTTTGCAGATTACATCTGAGCTCAGCTGAAACTGGAGGACGGTCATCATTCTTAAGAGGTCTTTATATAATTACATTATAAATTCGAGGCCTAGGAAGTAGTTCACAGTTTATTTCATTTTTGGAAAATCTGTTATTTTCATTGTAACTACTCAATAATATTAAACATAAACTCTTTGGCACAACTCCTGAAACTTTGAATTTCTCCTAAACTTTCACTACTGCTTCTTGTTAAACAATTACTTAAGATCCCACTGGGAGCTAGAAAGAATTATACTTCATAGGATGACTTTGTGGATGCAATTTGAAAGTAAATCTCACAAGTAAATACTTCTCCTTCTTCTGCTCTTACATGGTTTAAAGCTCCCTTTTCAAGTGCTCTATTTACTACTTCTCCATAAGCTGAACTGTGAGAAGAGTTTATATGCACACTCTTAAAACTGTAGTCCTTTCTGTGTAACAAGGCTTAACTGGCCAAAGATAAATACATTTAATTAATCACTTTTGTGTCCTTTAAAATTACGGCCTTTGCTGGTTTCCTTTACAGGAAGTTGATTTGATCATTTCCTATGATTTCTCCTTACAAGTTCTCAGGCTTTTTCTTCATTAAATGCATTTATCATATTATATCTTCATTCAACCAGTTATAATTTTATGTGTGTGGACAACTTATGTCCTATCTATGACCATGTTTTGAATATAACAGCAGTGGCCAATATTTATTAAATTGAAGCAAAAATACTTTACCTTTAAATAAGTGAATCTGACTCATACTGAGTACTGTATGTAGCCAGTGATAAGTTAGAAGTTGGGAGTTCATTGCCAGAGTGTAATCATAAAGATAAGAAATCCTTGTCTGTAAGATGTTATGAGGGAACAGAGTTCTAACTTTGGTCATCATCGGCTAGGAGTCATGGCTGGCTTGGTCTCATCTACACTGAGCAGGTCTTTGTACTTTTTACCATTCAGACTCTCATCATCCTTCCTCCTGCTTAGTTACTTGCCTTTTAAAAAAAAGATTTATTGATTTATTTTATGTATATGAGTAAGTGTACTCATATGTGTCACTGTCTTCAGACACACCGGAAGAGGGAATCAGATCCCCGTATAGATGGGCGTGAGACACCATGTGGTTGCTGGTAATTGAACTCAGGACCTCTGGAAGAACAGTCAGTGCTCTTAACCCCTGAGCCATCTTTCCAGTCCCCAGTTACTTGGTTTTTATTGGCTTTGAAAATCACCAGTTCAAGAACTTATACAGATAAGATATACTGTTTCCCACAAGCTCTAGGTGACTGGATCTTGGTGACAATGGTTGACTGGGTTACTCTGCAAAGACTTGCAGGCTGTCGTTCTGAAAGCTGACAATCTCATCACTTGGGCCTGGGTGACGTTGTTGTCAGAGGATCAATAACTCCCTCACAGATCATGCTAATGTTCCCACTTTCTGCACACATGCCTCATGAAGAGCCATAGGGACAGATTATATGAGCACACATAGCACGGATTACTTCAATTCTAGTTCCCCTTCCTCATACCTTAAGCCATCATACCAGTTCCTCAAGGAGGTAGATTTCAAAATTGGTTCTCACATGGGAACTGGAAAAAATTTCCTGAACAAAACACCAATGGCTTATGCTCTAAGATCAAGAATCGACAAATGGGATCTCATAAAACTGCAAAGCTTCTGTAAAGCAAAGGACACTGTGGTTAGGACAAAACGGCAACCAACAGATTGGGAAAAGATCTTTACCAATCCTACAACAGATAGAGGCCTTATATCCAAAATATACAAAGAACTCAAGAAGTTAGACCAAGAGGGGAGACAAATAACCCTATTAAAAAATGGGGTTCAGAGCTAAACAAAGAATTCACAGCTGAGGAATGCCGAATGGCTGAGAAACACCTAAAGAAATGTTCAACATCTTTAGTCATAAAGGAAATGCAAATCAAAACAACCCTGAGATTTCACTCTCACACCAGTGAGAATGGCTAAGATCAAAAACTCAGGTGACAGCAGATGCTGGCGAGGATGTGGAGAAAGAGGAACACTCCTCCATTGTTGGTGGGATTGCAGACTGGTACAACCATTCTGGAAATCAGTCTGGAGGTTCCTCAGAAAATTGGACATTGAACTGCCTGAGGATCCAGCTATACCTCTCTTGGGCATATACCCAAAAGATGCCCCAACATATAAAAAAGACACGTGCTCCACTATGTTCATCGCAGCCTTATTTATAATAGCCAGAAGCTGGAAAGAACCCAGATGCCCTTCAACAGAGGAATGGATACAGAAAATGTGGTACATCTACACAATGGAATATTACTCAGCTATCAAAAACAATGACTTTTATGAAATTCGTAGGCAAATGGTTGGAACTGGAAAAATATCATCCTGAGTGAGGTAACCCAATCACAGAAAAACACACATGGTATGCACTCATTGATAAGTGGCTATTAGCCCAAATGCTTGAATTACCCTAGATGCCTAGAACAAATGAAACTCAAGACGGATGATCAAAATGTGAATGCTTCACTCCTTCTTTAAAAGGGGAACAAGAATACCCTTGGCAGGGAATAGAGAGGCAAAGATTAAAACAGACACAGAAGGAACACCCATTCAGAGCCTGCTCCACATGTGGCCCATACATATACAGCCATCCAATTAGACAAGATGGATGAAGCAAAGAAGTGCAGGCTGTCAGGAACCGGATGTAGATCTCTTCTGAGAGACACAGCCAGAATACAGCAAATACAGAGGCGAATGCCAGCAGCAAACCACTGAACTGAGAATAGGACCCCCGTTGAAGGAATCAGAGAAAGAACTGGAAGAGCTTGAAGGGGCTCGAGACCCCATATGTACAACAATGCCAAGCAACCAGAGCTTCCAGGGACTAAGCCACTACCTAAAGACTATACATGGACTGACCCTGGACTCTGAACTCATAGGTAGCAATGAATATCCTAGTAAGACCACCAGGGGAAGGGGAAGCCCTTGGTCCTGCTAAGACTGAACCCCCAGTGAACTAGACTGTTGGGAGGAGGGCGGCAATGGGGGGAGGATGGGGAGGGGAACACCCATAAAGAAGGGGAGGGGGAGGGATTAGGGGGATGTTTGCCCGGAAACCGGGAAAGGGAATAACACTCGAAATGTATATAAGAAATACTCAAGTTAATTAAAAAAAAAATTGGTTCTCCACTTCCACGTATGGGTTGCTGCTGCTGAACTGGATTAGAGAGAATGTAATAAGGAAATCTATTACCTAGCTTCTATTTTCATAGATGAAAAATTATTATTTACCAATCCACAAGAAGGCTTTTTATTTTTTAATATGAAACGTCCTATTTAAACAATGTGAATGCTTTAAGCAATAATGTTTAGAAAAGACTCAACTTAGGGAAACCTAAGGTGCTCATTATAATGGAAACTTAACAGCATCACTCATTTTTCATACACTAAAGTAAGTCTGGAAAGTATGTCTAGATATTGAAAGCTATTTTATGTTCGAATTGGGTGAGTTAGTATTGGAATGAAAGCCTTCACTTCTGCATTTCCTGGCTTTTGTAAGCCATTACTATTATTTATGATTTGAAAGTTGACAGTCAATTCACCATTGCCTAAGGACAGAGTAATCAAGGCTTCTGCCTTGAGGCCCTATGATCGAATCAGACTGGCAAACCAGTTCATATTTAAACCTTCAACCCTGAAGACAGGCAGTTCTCAAAGGTGAGGATTTGTGTGGAAGACATCTGGCCTCTCTTTATCATTTCAACTTTTTATTTCCGCTGTAAATCATTGGGGAAATGGAGGAAGCTGTCAATTTCCCCCAAAAAACGTTGGTTTGAGGTTTCAGTGTCACAGATTGAGAGTATAGGTGTGAAGAAGAAAGATCGTAAGTACAAGAATTTAATTAAGACTCGGTGGCCTCTGAATCCTTTGGTATTTTTAGCTCTTCTGCCCGTGGCATCATTTTCTGTGTGATTCCAGTTGACAAGTCCTTTCTGCTGGCAAATGTTTCTTGACCTTCCCACCTATCTGTGAAACTTCCAAGGGCGAGGAGAATGCCTTCCTCAGTGTAGGCATGGACACTCAGCAATTACTATGGATGAGTAATTTTCTTTTAAAAAGAGAGATACCCTGAGTCTGAGCTCCATCCTGTCTCTTGGAATGACATGCCTAGTGCACTGACATTTCCACTTTCCTCATCATCATCTTAGTCAGAAGGATGAGGCGGAAACTCGGAATCACCCACATAAATACTGGTTTGTTCACTTTGTTATCAATATAATTATGCATTTTCCTCCTTCAGTAATCCCTGAAGCCCTCCTGTAGACATTGACCTTCTGTCTTTTGTCTTTTCCCTTGAGGTTTTCATATGGCCTTTTCCATGCTCAAGGAGAACCTTTTAAGTTCACTAACTGGTTTTTAGAATAACCATGTTCATGCTCTCATATTTCCTATTCCTTTACTTAAATCAAATGGTTAGATGATACAAAAAAACAGTTGGCAACGCAAAGACTCCCTACCTCAGACCAAATCTTTCGTGTTTCTGACTAATGAATCCATAGACTTTGTGTTCTTAGTCCCTGAGTGGCTCTTGAAATTGGGAAAAAATTTAAGTTGCTTAAACCATTAGATTATATGTAATTATATTGCTACTGAGTACCAGCATCCAGTTATATTGACTAGGCATCATTGGTCTGTATCTGTGGTTATTATATGTTCTTCCAGAGTTAGTTGGGATACAAAAATTATATGATTTGGCCTACATTCTGAAATAGCTGCTTCTTTTTAATATCTATATTCTATATGAAAAGATAAGATAATACTTATGGCTACCCTAAATGAGAGATGTGCTATGATGTGTTCTGTTCTAGGATCAGAAAAACAAGAGCCAAGTGTGCAGATCCAAAAGAGATAGTCAGTGTTGATATTAAAGACATTTAGCCAACGTGGTAAGCTAACTATAGATCAGGAGATCATTAAGCCTTGACATTCCATCTTGATTATGTATTGGTCTTTAAGGTCAGAGCAAAATTGAAGTCAGGAGTCAGATATCCTGAGCTTAGTGGCCATGGAGGTCAGTTTGATTTTGACTATAAGAGTAAATGGATGCTATTGGAGGACACTGAGTGAGGAAACAGGTGTCTTGGTATATGATTTTAAGAGCTCATTCTAGACAAAATAACTACAACAGAAGAGGGAGGAGGAAGGTGTGGCAATTAGAAAGTTCTTGCATCATTCAAGACCATTATACACAGCAGGGTTTGTGCAGCACAATCCCAGGGGAACCAATTACAGCATCGAAACCAGGGACACGTGTATTTATTACAGTAGCTTTCTAGTCAATAGATGTGCTCTAAGAATCAATTTGTAGGACTCTTCTACTTGGGTAGTGATGCTTGGGCCTTGGACTGGTGGTAAGAGGATATTGAGAAAAGGTCAGTCTCAGAGAAGATGACGGTTGGAGCATTGCTGAGTTTATTGCTGTGGGAAGTGTGGAGACGGAAGACTCCAAATGATGCATTACGTTTTCTAACTGAAACAACTGGATATTTAACAAGATGATCCCAATAGAGTAATGATTATTTGATGATGGAGGTAAGGAAGTATGGAATCAAGGGTTCTACTTTTTGTGCTCCTTGACATCACTGTTAAACACACAAGTAAAGAAATCAAGTAGACAGTTTTGTTAGGGGTTAATTTACATTAAGAGTTTATTTCTGATTTTTATGGCATTACTATACCCTGAAATGAAAATGTCATGGTTAAAAGCAAAGTAGATCAACATGATGCAGATCTAGTGTCCAAAGACCAAAAGGGTAGCATTTTGCAAAAGGGTAATTCTGGGGTTTAGAAAAATCATGTCAGTTTTCACATTCAATGTTATCTTGAAGTTCCTAAATGTATCTGTCTTCCACATAGGTCTTAGCTGCCATATAGTAGATATGAAATCATTACAGGGAGAATAAAAGTCATTTTTGAAAAGTAGAGAAGACATTTCTACCAATATTGTGCCATTCCCATGTTTATCTCCTTATCAAAGCTTTGGGACTCAGAGAATGATGGATGTTGATTTTCCCTTAAAAAAGAAAACACCTTAGAAATCCTAATAGTGTTCTTCTGTAAGAGCCTCACAGATATGGTAACTCGCCATTTGCAAGTAACCATGTGACAAGATCTTATGGTGTGGGAGATTTGGAATGTGAAGACTACAGGTGACCTTGAAGGCCCTGGTATGGATTCTTGGCTCTGATAGATGCTGTCTTCATGCTCTGGAGCAAGTTACTTAACCTCTCTGAACTTGACTTCCTTCATTGGTATAATGGAGTGTTGAGAAGTTAAATGAAAGAATGGACTGGAAACACCTCCCTGGAGGTCAGGGCTCTATAGATATCATTTCTGGCTTCTCCTTAGTACAATCAACAGCAGGGAACATGAGCAGGACGTTTAGAAAAAAACAAGCTGACAATGGCTAAAGCATTCAGCAAACTAAACATCTTAGGTTGGAAATTTAGAAATGGATCCACAGTATTTGAGAGATTTGGAACAACTGGATCAACTTGTAAAATAATATACATACATACATACATACATACATATGTGTTACATATGTATACATGTATAGTATAAATGAAATTAAACCACTTGGGCTGGGAATGGTTGGGGAGTTCCAGAGATTTACAATATAATATGTATAATTGTTGTTGCCTTTGGTTGCCTCCCAGAAGTTAAAGAAGTCTCTACTGCTGAGGACTTAGTTCATTCAAACAAAAGGCTTGGAGGATTCAAGCTGTATCTGACCTGTAAACTTCCATGAAGACTGCATTTCATTGTAGGCGCTATGGCAGCTGCCACAGGGAGAAGCATTCAATAGCCCTACCCAGCTAAGATGTCCATAGTCCATAGCAATGAAACTATCCCTATCTGTGTGATAGTGGTATTTGCATCTTGATGGGAACCAAAGCTGTCTGATTAGATTTCAGGCCTGCTAAATCATAGGAAAATCATGCCTGATATTGCAAACCTACCCAACTTCTTGGGATTAGTGATGCCATGGAGCTTAGAGGATATGATAGTAGGCCGCCAAAGTGGGAGGTCAAGAGATTACATCTTTATCATGGAGCAGGGAGAACAAACTAGAAGTATGCCGCGACTGTAAACCCTCAAAGCAGGTTTCTTCTTCCGGCAAAAATCCACATCCTAAAGGTTCCATTGCCAACAGAACCAACCTGACTGGGAGAACCATCTATTTGGGAGATGTGTTTGTCACCCTTTAAGGCGCAATTTAATAGCTTCCCTTTGTGTAATGATTCTAGGTAGTTATACTATTAATAATTTTATTTAATCACAGACTCTTTAGAACATCAGAATCCCACAGCAGAAGATCAGGACATTTAGATATTCAGTGAAATCAAAATAAGGTCCAGATCATACTGGAGACCTAACAAACTTTCTACAACACACTTTTAGATCCCTTTGTTCCACATCTCTACCATTGAAACATCTCTTGCCAGTGATGATTATGGGCAAGCCTGCTTTTAAGGGGTCCATGACTCATTTCCAGTCTCTACATTGAAGACCAAATAGTAGAAAGCCCTTTAAGTAAACAGGAAGAGGTCTCCCAGCATCTCTCACAAAGTGGGTACACAAATACAGCAGATTCTCAGTGACATATAAACAAACCCACGTCCAGTAACCAAAGTAGAGTAATTCCTGATGCCATGAGTGAGATGTTTGTAAAAGGGCACATTAGCTCATTCTCTAAAGTACAAGGAATGATAGTGATGGAATAGGTTCTTAAGTTACAGTGCACAGTGACTATCTCCCCTTCTAAGTAGACAAGCAAAAGTTTTTTAATAAGAAACACAGCAGTCATGTATTCTATTGCATACAAATCTGCCCAAGCAAGAAAGTATAGAATGCAAAAAAAGTTAAAAAACCTTGCAGCGCCAAATACAAGAAGGATAATGTTAATATGATATGCAGGTAAATTCGTTTCCATAAAATAATGCCTACACTATTAGACATTGATTCCTACTTACTCGATATGGTAAATAGCATAATCTTTCTGGAGATAAAAGCTAGATGGTATCATTTTGAGTCAGTGGATTCTCCCTCTGTTTCTTACATTAATTATCTTATACCTTACCTAATTAGAAAAACTCACATTTTATTCCATTTTTTTTTGTTTTTTTTTTTTTTTTTTTCTTTATTAACTTGAGTATTTCTTATTTACATTTCGATTGTTATTCCCTTTCCCGGTTTCCGGGCAAACATCCCCCTAACCCCTCCCCCTCCCCTTCTTTATGGGTGTTCCCCTCCCCATCCTCCACCATTACCGCCCTCCCCCTAACAATCTAGTTCACTGGGGGTTCAGTCTTACCAGGACCAAGGGCTTCCCCTTCCACTGGTGCTCTTACTAGGCTACTCATTGCTACCTATGAGGTTGGAGCCCAGAGTCAGTCCATGTATAGTCTTTGGGTCCCTGGAAGCTCTGGTGCTTGGCATTGTTGTTCATATGAGGTCTCGAGCCCCTTCAAGCTCTTCCAGTCCTTTCTCTGATTCCTTTAACGGGGGTCCCATTCTCAGTTCAGTGATTTGCTGCTAGTATTCACTTATGTATTTGCTGTATTCTGGCTGTGTCTCTCAGGAGAGATTCTACATCCGGTTCCTGTCAGCCTGCACTTCAGACTGATTTCCAGAATGGTTGTACCAGTCTGCATTTTATTCCATTTTTAAACTCTTATTTTGAAAAAAAAAATCTAAAAATAATTACACATTGCACAAGGAATTTACTGAAACTTTATAATACATCCAATAGGAAAAATGTGATTGTGTAGTTGAAGAGCTGAATCTGTTTCTTTTCATTCAGAAGTAAAGCACTGATAGTCTTTCCCAAGCCTGGGAAACACAAACAATTCTAATCAAAGCCAGGCCAAGCACACTCATGATGTGCATGTCTAATGTGCCACCGAACTGCAGCTCACTTAACATTTGATCTTCTTCTTCTTTTCTGTTTTGCCATCTTCAATTAAGACAGTGCATTCTTCTCTGCAGAGCACCCACACCTGGACACTGGGATAGCCTCCACTCCACACTGTGTTCACTCTTCTGCACTGGAGGAGGTTAGCATAGCTGTACTGAGACCAGGCTTTAGTTGCCTCAGGCTGCTTCCCAGTGATAGCCCAGCTCACAACCCCAGACTCCTGAATTCCGGATTGGAAAAGTATTTGTTTCCGACATGACATTTGACAACAGGCCCTGACTTCCTAGGGAATGTACTGAAAAGGACATACAGGTCTAAAGCTTTCTCAATACAGCATTTGTTAAGCATGTGTAATGGGGTTTAATCTTCAAAATTATAGGAGGGAGTTTAAAATTGTCAGTCATTTTATGTCCCTTGGTGACGTCTCCTTAAAGTCGGGAGTGTTCGTCTCAGGGACCTGAGGACTCTCAGGAGGAGCAGGGCTGGGTGGTCCTCACTTCTTCAGTCTGTGGGAGGGCAGCATCTGCCTAGACAGCATAGCTGGCCTAATCCCATGGCCACGGACCAACTCTTGGTAAGGTTTCCCTTTTCTGATTGCTTCATCCCCACTCACTCACTTTCTGCTCTCTTCAGTCTCCCTTCAAAGTGCCATCACCTCTGTACAAATTAGAAGGGAACTCCGTTCTGTCCATTCCTGTCAGTAGTTACTGGGTCAAATCCAATACTCACCCGTGCTGTTCCTTGGCAGTACTGAACTTGCTTTGTTTCACTAACAGAATGATATTCTTCTAGGTCCAGGAGGTTTCCAAAAAATACCCATTAATACATACCTTAGAACTGTGGGCTAGCGGAATACAAAACGATTAACATGATCTTATTAATTTTGAAGGACCCACAAAGCTCTACAAATTTGGAGATTGTTATTTTAAAAAAAGGTTAAAATGTGGAAATAATGAAGTATCTAAACATCAAGAAGTATCAGGGAAAGGCAGTCTGGCTATGAAGAGGCAAGCTATTCCCTCTGGTTCCTTTCTCTTAGTGGTTGATGCTAGGCTGGGAGAGGAGTCAGCATTTGTAACAGAGTTTGCTTTGCCATGAGAGATTTTTAGAACTCAAAAACTATTTTAAGGCACTGAAGATTTTCCCCAGGCTGCCAGCCCCCTGTGCCTCCTGCCAACCTCAGTGCTGCTTGGAAGGGTGCAAACTTGTTTATCAAGACTCGGGGTGAGATTCAGGGAATCCTCAGCTCCATTTTTAGTTCTTCCACTTACTTTCTGAGTGATCTTAACGTTTCTTAGTTGCTCTTTATTCTGGAGGTTTGTCCAGGAAGTGGAATTATTAAAATTCTACATAGAGTATCAATAAAAATTGCTTTCTTATAAATGAGTTATTTTTACTTTCTATGATCTTTCTCAGAATTGGAGAACTTCTGTCAGAATTTATTGAGAAATGGTAGAATCAGAGGAATTTGGCTTAGGAACAAATCTTGGCCTCACTCTTTTAAAAGTAAGAAAGGTATGTCCTAGAAATAAAAAAAGATTACCCATGTGCTCAGTCACCCCTGAGATCCACTCCCTCTCATTTAGGACTGTATTCTCTAGCAATCAAGGAATATTGACATAATGGTTTTTTTTTCAACTCTAAAATATGCGTAACATAAACATTAGCAGTGAGTTAATTTAGCTGTGAAGTGCAATGGTGTTCATTACAATTTCCTTGCCCAGAAGTCATTGTCATTCTACATCTCTGTTATGTTCTTACCTCTCCAAAACCTTATAATGTACTCAGCTCTAACTGCTCGTTCCGGATGCCCTAGGCTGCATGCACCACTCTACCCTCTATCACAATGACTTTTCTTGATATAACTATTATATGTAGATGAAGTGCAATTACACATTTGTTCTTGTCTGGCTTATTTCATTTAGCACAATGTCTTCGGTATTCACGCAAGACACAAAATGATCCAAGTTTCTTTCCTTTTATTTAAGGCTGAATACAGAATACATTTTAGTGCAGTGTTTTGAGAGCTACAAGCCTTGAAATCTGTCTTCCTGGCTTTCATCATGTAATCAAAGAGATTCTGGAAGACATTTGAGTCAATTCTTCCACTGCATGAAAGACTTTAGTTCTGAGGGAATATTGTTATATTCATCCATAATAAATAAGGACTTCAAAAAACATGTCTAATAATAAATGAATTATGAAACATAAAGAATTGAATATCAATAAATAGCAATACAAGTTATATAATTCAATCATCCTAATATATAAAATGTATTAAATTTATATTAAATTTAATATATTTTAATATTAAAAGTATATAGTATTTCTATATAGTATTAGACCATATATTTATTTATTTACTAATATTAAGTTTGTTAGAAATGCGATAACCATATATTCTTTTTATTTATTTATTTATTTATTTTTATTAACTTGAGTATTTCTAATATACATTTCGAGTGTTATTCCCTTTCCTGGTTTCCAGGCAAACATCCCCCTCCCCCCTCCCCTTCTTTATGGGTATTCCCCTCCCCATCCTTTCCCCCCTTGCCGCCCTCCCCCCAACAATCTAGTTCACTGGGATAACCATATATTCTTAAAACACTATCTTAACATGGTAGATCTTTCATTCATATTTTGAAAGGAAAGGTAAAACTCTCTATTGCAACCATTGATGAAAAAACTAAAGAAAAGAAAATGATAGAAACTCACCCTCCAATGGCAGGCGGTGCCTATTTGTAACCTGGGGAATAGGACATGTTTTGAATACCAATGACAATAGTTGGAAAGACTCATTAATATCCTCTACTGTTCTGTAATCAAGAAGGCAGCTCCATTGATGGATCAGAATCTAAATTTAGCAAAAGAATTTGAACTTTTGAAGTAGGTACACTTCAACTCATGAGTGCTTAAGAATGGTGTTTGGAGGGTTCAGAACATAATTCGATTTTATTGAGAGATTGACAACCAATTCTGATGACAGAATTTAGACCAGGCTTCTTGCTTTTGGAAGCTCCTACGGAATATGCGTACTTATAAAGTCCTCTCCAATAGCAACCCAGAAGCCCTGATGTCTGAAAAGCCAAGTGACTGGAAATGAACAATAAATAGTACTTTCCCTGGACTGCTTTCAGTAGCGATGAGAGAAAGCAGCTTTTGTTACTAGGCCAAACTGAGCCCCACTTGATGATGTGACACATGTAGACATAATTGCCAGCATGACATGTTCTACTACCTCATTGTAGCTGCTTCTCAGAAGAGTCCAGGAACAATCTAATACTAAGACATCACTACCACAACGCATATGGCACAAAGCATAAAGAATCAGTAAATGATCAAGGCACAGGTAGCCAATGTCTATGCCAAGCTCTTAAAGTGCCAAGTCCTGGAAATGATCCCTCCCTCTGTTCACACAGATCTTAGGTAGAGGATGAGCTCCAGCCAGCATGTGTGTCCCTGCATCTGGTCGGTTGCAGAGGCGCAGCTCCTGTGAGTACTGAGTAGCAGTTATGCATCATAAAGCCATGGATCACAAGTACCATTTCTTTTAACCTCTGAAAGGTGATTATAAGGATGATTACCCTTTGGCTGTAACTTCCTCATCTATCCCTTCAACATAGCTGAATAGCACATTATATGCACACATAAAATTTTCAGTCAATAAAAAAGAAAACAAACCATGGTTTCATAGCCTGGCAGAGTTACAGCACAAATGGGTACTTAAAATTTCTGGTATGAAATATTGCTTTCAGAGCATGAAAACAATCAGTTCATGTATAGCACAAAATCCACTTTCAAAGACCATGACATTTTATGTACATATTTAGTGATGCTATCTTTACTCTCTCATTTCAGGATGGCGTGGTCCGTCTTGCCCCAGTTCTTACAAAACAGCTACTGTCAATGTGTATTTTAACGCCAACTTGCCATAAACTGGAATCATCTAAGCAGGGAAATTCAATTAAAGAATTGTCTTGATAGTCTTAGTTGATGTGAGAAGATTTCACTTGTGTCTACTGACCCCTTCTAGTAGCAGCCAAGATAAAAGGAGGCATGGCAGAAGGAAACTTTGTCTCTTTTTGTCCATTTGGCCTTCCCTCCTGCGGTTTGGCTTTCCCTGCTGCCCCCTTGGTCTTGGTCTTCCCTCCTACCATCTTAGCCTTCCTTCTTAACTCTTCTGGGCGTGTCCACTTGCCCACTTGGCTTGGTCACTTGGCCTTTTTTCCACTTGCCCAGCTGGCTTTTCCTTTTGCTGTAGGTCTTATTATCCTCTTCCTGATGCTACAGCTTCTTTTGCTGATATCAGAACTTGCATTTTCAGGCTTCCATCAATGACTAAAGACTGATGACTTTCCAGGAACTTTCCAACTTTTCTGCACTTGACTGGGACTGCTAAGGCAGCCAGTCCTGTGGACTGAGCAACTCACAAGTTGCTCTCTGATTTGAGGCAGCCATTAGGGAACTCCTCCCAGTGCTGAGGCATGTAGTCCCAAGGTCCAAGTAACTTCCTCATCCTCATCTATTATTCTCACTCTCACGTTACTATTTTAATGTAGGCTGATTTAATAAAGTCTTTCAATATACAAATGTCTATCTGTTTGTCTGCCTATTAATTTACTTATCTATGTATATCTATGTATTTTCATTGTCATCACCACCACCACTATCACCATCACCATCACCATCACCATCACCATCATCATCTGTAGTTTGCCTGTCCATTTATTCAGCCTATTGGTTCTGTTTCTCTTGAACATTTCGGCTGATAGAGCATCTAACCACCAAAGCTACTGACTTTGATTTGTCTAATGTAGGCCAATTTAAAATTGCAAGGAACATTTGAGAAACTTCACTTAAATACCTTTGTATGGATTTTCTCAGGGTTATTATAATCCAGGAATATGGCTCTGTTCTTAGTGTTCTATAGGATCACAACAATGACTACTAGGACTATCACATGGGTTTCCCCTTCCTCATGTATAGTTTCATGGATCTTCAAAAATCAAGTATCTATTCACTAGAAGGTTTAAGTACCTTTCACTTCATATTGAATGCTCGTGGCACTGCTAAGAACCTTACAGAAGGGAAAAGCTAGCAATGATCAAAAGAATGAGTGCAAGCTCAACATTTCATCAGTCCAGGGTGAATTGCCTTTAGACAGGAGTAGGGCATCTCACCAAAGGCAGATCAACTGGAGGAATGGGTAACACAACACACCCTGGAGTAGTCTTCCTCCTTAGTCTGTATATGGGATCTTAGGCCACTATAGGAACCAGTCATGCAAACTGGGCACCAACCAGTCTTAAATGGATGCAGGATGAGAGGTGTACTATGCACTCACCATTATCTTGGGTTGGTCAGGACGTCAAAGGTTCTTGCACACTTAATCAAATGCCATGGAGCCATGGTCCATCACACATCAGCTTTCCATGCTAACCCCTAGTCCAGTTCCCTCCACAAAATGAAACTAACTAATGGCTGTCTCTCTTTCCTTGGCCTTATTTTGATGCTTCCCTTCTTTGTTTCTAAAAGTAGAGGCAAAAGATGTCTTTGTAGGTTTGGGCTTTATGTAGAAAGGGCATCTGGTGGGCACCAGATGTGTGACATCTTAAATGCTGTGAGCATGTGTTCTTGAACTGCAGGGCCGCACACTACTTCATATTAACATGTACAAAAGGAGAATTAAAGTTCTGATAGAGTAGTTGAAACTTTATTACTTTTACTTGGCAAGCTCAGAAGACATCTATTCAAAAGTCAAAACAACTATTTCTTGACAAAGCTAAAGGCTTTAAAATGTGCCTTAAAAAAGTTGGGTTTTAAGTCCTCTTCATCCAGACTTACTTCACATCTGGTATCCTCACAACAAAGTACTTCAGCACAAAATACATCTCAATTCTATTGGCCAAAATACCACGAAGCCCTTGTAATTCTTTTCTTTGAACATGAAGTCTGTGAAGACTGCAAAAGCAGCAGCAGGCTATTTTATTTTATTCTGGTATTTTGATATCTGAATTTGTAGAAGAGAAACATTAAGTTCTCAGAACTGATGAGGAAAACTCTCCTGTTGGCTTCAGCTGAATCTTCAGTGAAAATTCATCTTCTTTGAAACTCCTCAGCCTCAGTGGACACCGGCACACACACATGACACAGATTGAAAAGCCCCCATGCTGTGGGCCCAATCTTACACAGGATGGTGGATTTTTGTCACCCTCTCCTTTATCTAGGAGACTATAAATTCTCTGTAAATAAATATCACGGCTACTCCTTATCTCTTTAAAACAGCAACGACTACAAAGCCTATGGGATGTACCATCTTTAGAAGTAATGGTGCTCTCTAGTAATAGTATGGGAACCTTGTATGTGATTACAAAAATATACTAATAGTTTCTTCAAAGAACGAAGGCATAGGTTAAACTAATATCAATGATAAATTTTATTTGGGACAATTTATTCAAGATTGTATCAGTTCAATATAAAACATAAAGCCATTAGTGAGATATTTTATACTTTTTTTTTTTAACTAAGTTTCAAACGTCAGGTGACGGACAGCTCAGTTCAGACAGGCCACATACTAGTGTTCCATGGTCACATGCAGTTAGAGGCTAGTATACTGAGCTAGGAAGGTCACTCCTCACTTCCTAACTAATCTTACCTTCTTGAACGTAAGTTTCTCCTCATCCTCTGTGTGTGTGTGTGTGTGTGTGTGTGTGTGATGATTGATTAGTGTCAACTGGCTCAGTAGGCATTTCTGGCCTATTGCGGTAAGTTGGTAGAGGTGACACAGCTTCCCAGGAAGCATCCGGGTTCATGGTGAGCCTTTAGTAACACCTTAGCTTGTTTGCCCAGGTACTAAAATCTATCACTACAGCCATGTATCATACCCCACTGGATAGGTGAGGTAGTCACTGCACAGAGGACCTGGATCTTGGGTGAGTGGCCTGCCTACTCGAAGTCAGACTGATAATAAGTAGTGTCACCACCTGAGACTCCAGTCACAGGGTCCTTGTGCTGTGTTGTGTCACCCTGGATGACTTCAGGGGAGCCAATGGTCTCTGACTTCATTTGTGTCTAATTTCACATTCTATAGAAATGAAGCTTAAAAGGACTGGAAACACTAATAAGGAAAGACTAACTGAGCAAGACAAGAAGTGCAAAAAGTCATCTAGAGCAGCCATCTTTTGTCTGGCCAGAAGCATATACTATATATCCTTTCCTTGAGTGACCAGTGAAAAGTTAATCCTATGACTTGATTTAACTTACCTGAATAGCTACAGGAGCACACGCATATACTGAAAACTTCCCTTCAAAATAGAGTGTTAAAAACTGGATACATGGCAAGTAGGGAACAGCTAAGTCCATCCTGACCAGTACAATCACAACCACTAAATCACACACTTCAAATTAGAGCATAGGTGTGATGCTTTGATCCGTGAAAACTTACCTTAAAGGGGAAATGCTTTTCTGCCTAGGAAAAGGGAATTGGGAAGGTTTCCTGAGTAGCTTAATTGCCGCGCTAGCTGCTGACTCACTTCCTGAATGTCTTGTCCCTTTCAAAGTCCTCATTGGCCCTTTACCAGCCTCCTCCACTCAATCCACCCTTGTCCCCTCAGAAGGCCATCAGATGCATGAGAAATGCTCACTGCAATTATGAGGTCAGACCTGGAGCACACGACTTGCTGCTTTTCTTACTATTCTAGTTCTGCTTAACAGTAGGCAAGCCAGTGTGGTTGGACTACAAGACTGGATTAACCGATTAGCTGACAGCACCATTTAGAAATCTTATATTTAGAAAAATGATGTTCTTCCTATCAAATCATGGAATGAATTAGTCCATATTAATATCAACTATAATGTAATATTAGCAATCCAGATTTTTTTCCTAGTATATTCTTACTATGAGGTGTGTTATGGGTTTTCCTATGCTTTTATTTTTTATCTAAAATCTCATTTTGTGAGTTTAATAATGAATTTTTAATGAAATTTTTCTTCTTTAACAGAAGGTTTCTCAGCACCAGTGGCCTGTGCTGTGGTTTGAATGTGAAATGCACCCACACCGGCTCATATGTTTGAATGCTTGGGCCCCATCTGGTAGTGATCTTTCAGAAGGTAGTGGAATCTTTAGGTGAGGAAGCCTTGCTGAAGGAAGTTGGTCACTGGCAACTATTGATAGCAAGCAGAAAGGTCCAATGAGTGTGCTCCTTAGCCAACCCAGAGCTTCAGGTGCCAAATGAGGATGAAGTCACAGGCTTGCTACTCAGCACAGGCTGATTTAAGGTGAACATCCCTCCTGGGAGGTTAATTCAGCAGTTTATCTAGGAGACAGGCAGGAAAGAGGGCAGATTTTAAGGATGCCCGATCAGCCAAATGCTAACAACCAGAGAAAAGGACTTCTAAAACCAAGGAAGAAAAATGTATTTTACTTTTACTTTAAAATGAATACATGAGAGCTGAGGACATTTTTTTTTTTTTTTTTTTTTTGGCCTACTGCTTTAGGAGCAAGCACTCAGCAGTAGAACTTGAAGGAGTCAGTGCTGTGGATGCCCTACTGGTTGTATGAATTTCCATGCTTTTCCTGTGGGTGGTGAGAGCTTGTCATCCTGGGTCAGACCCAGAAGACTTGCAGTTAGACATCCAAGCTGGGGAAAGATTCATTTATTCATCCAAGAAGTCGCGGACCCTGTCTTCCATTTTTCCCAACACAAAGAATGTATTAATATGGTGCTTCTGAAATTTTAAAAAACAATTGATCGTTTTATCCCCAAATCACTAAGTGAGGGAAAAGGACATTAAATATGTCTGGAAGCCAATAACAAGAATTCAACAAAACACTATTGACACAGGTTGGTGATGGGTTTTACTGATATCTGAAGTGCTTGGGCAAATTTCTTCAGGCTTTTAGCTCTGAAAGCAAGAACTTTTCCTTGTAGTTTTTCCATTTATGAATGTAAAACTGCAGAAAAAAGGCCCAGGCTACTCTTGACTTACTGCCTACTCCGCCAGATCTTCTCACCTCTCTATCGATATGAAGAGAACAGTATTGCGTGCTCTGAGATCTCACCAGTGGAAGGGGAAGCCCTTGGTCCTGCTAAGACTGAACCCCAGTGAACTAGACTGTTGGGGAGAGGGCAGCAATGGGGGAGGGTTGGGAGGGAACACCCATAAGGAATGGGGGGGGAGGAGATGTTTGCCGGAAACCAGGAAAGGAATAACACTCGAAATGTATATAAGAAATACTCAAGTTAATAAAAAAAAAAGGAAAAAAATCGTGAATTGATTAAAGTTGAAAGTCCTAAGCATTTAAAGATGCTGCTGACTTGTGTTTAGCTAGGAGGCAGAGTTTAGACAATATTTATGATTGTAAGACTGGTTTGAAAATACATGTTTGCTCTATTCAAGGAAAGTGTACAATCAGGAATTCCCATTGAGAGAACTCAGCTGCTGTAAGAAAGGCTTTCTTGAGTTGAGAAGGACATCTCCTCAGAGTTGCTATGCAAAGAGGTCAAAAAAGTTCTGGAGCCCAATGGTGGGTGGTCCATATCCTTGGTAGAAATGGCTTCTGAAGATTTCAGAACAAAAAGATTCAGTTTGATGAGCACCTTTTTTAAAAAAAATTATTTCCATATATCTACAGATGAAGACATGGGAGCGTTCACTTCTGCTTTAGTGTGCAGTGGAAGGCAAGAGTGGATGAAGAAGACGTTCCAGGGTAGTGTTTCAAAGGCCATGCAGCCTTCCCTTACAAAACATTGAGGATAAGCCTATCTGTGACTACAATTATAGAGGGATAAAACCATTTCCATGAACATATACTAATTACACAAGTTAAGAGTTTCACTTGACATCTCCATACATGCTTGTCTCATACACTAATCGTGTCCTCTTTTGAAGAGGACTGGAAAGCATTGCAGATATGAACAGCATGGCATTGATGGGAAAAGGAGCAAGGTCGTATATAGCCTTGCATCTCCTTCTTACTCCCATGTGATTGAAGGCACGGTACTTAAACTCTCTGAGCTCCAGATTTCCCAGTTTTAGTGTGATAGGAATCATGATATTATCCATTAAATTACTGTTTGAGTGTGGTGATGACTGATGAGACCATGTGTATAGAATGTTCTTTACATGGTATAATCCTGATTCTAATCTAATTGAATGGAAAGGAAAGGGTTTGAGATTCCAGGAGAAGCACAGAGCCCTCTCCATGCTCCATAATGAACACTCCTCTGCACATAGAGCTCTAATTTAGAGAAAAGCTCATTTGCTTGCTATCACATTTGCTTGCCATTAAATTAATACTTAATAACTTTTAAGGAAGCATGTTTGCAAAACAACTTGTTCTTCAATCATCTCTTTCTATGTGAAAACTCACTACCAGACTCATACACTAGTTCTTTAGCTTAACTATAACCATAAGTCAAAGGTGCCACCTTGCCTGCTTTCCAGAAAGAGCTGCAGAGATTCTGTGAATACAACATATATGAACCGAACCTCACTATATCATTGGATGCTTTCTCACATCCAGGAAATTTTCAGCAGTATAGACTGGCCTTTAGTGAATTTGCACAGCTTGTACCAGGCACTGTTATGATCTCTTCCAATGTAGAAACATACTCAACATAATGAAATCCTTTAAAAGTAACTGAGTATTTATGACATATAGATAAGTAAGTTGCAGCTGTGGCCCAAGCAGGAGGTAAATGAACTGGTGTTAAAACAGCCAACTTCTCTTAAGGTTTCACTGTATGATCATAGAATGGAGCAGACAGATTAGAAGATACTTCCTACCTCATAAAAGACAGCTAGAAAATGTTGTATTTTTAATTTTTTGTTCATGCAAAGTGTGATTTTTCTCTTTACATACATCTATTACCACAAATGGGGTTTTCCCATTGTTCTCCATTGGAAAGCATGGCTATGTTTTTAAGAGCATATGTTTTCAGAGACCTCCATCCTGTGGAAATAGTAGGTGAATACCTCTCTTGATCCTTGAGGCAGATCTAAAACAGTGGAGTAAGAACGTTGTTCATGACCACAATGAGATGCAGCATCAGAAATAGGGACCCTCACTGCTTAGCTGGGCTCTGTATTCCAACAGGGCATCACATGGTTCCTTTGACACCTTCCCAGTGAGTCAGACAAAATCAGTGAGTGACAGGTTTGTCAATTCATCAGGAAGATAATGCCTTCATTTTGACCAAATCTAATCTTGATGATTTAGAGTCTCCCATAAATTTGATTACATTGTGTTGATGGCTCTCTCACACCCTTTTCCTCTCTGAATGGTGAAAAGCCTGAGGCTATCCCCTTAGGTGTTGTCTCTGCCAGCCTTCTTTCATGATTTAAAGCTGACTTCCAAGGCAAAAGAAGAACCCTTATTCAGGTGTAGACTCACCAACATGCTCAGAATCAAGAATCCAGGCAGGCAATCAGCCTTTAAGAAACCCCAGTCCTCACAACAACCTTTAGACATCAGAAAATATTGTGAAGCAACTATTTCTCCTGGTGTCAAGAAGTGGACCCTGCCATGTTCAGACCAAACCTGAGGGCATTTACATAAATGCTGGGATTTCAGACTCAGACAGTCTAGACAACAAACTCCTAACATGACAGCAATCACATGCTTTCCCCAGGGCTTCCCAAAGAACTCTGGGAAATGTCAAAGATGTAGAGGAAGATTCTAAATGCCTGTCCATCAACATAAATCATTAGATTGCATTGTCTCATTGCCAAATTATACTGAACACATAACAAATTGTCTTCTTATGTTAGCCCTGTCTTCAAAACTCCACTTGGATTAAAATGCTAGCTTGTATCCTTTATAAACATATTATTCTCTCTAATTAGATCTTGAGTTATTGGAGCTAATGATATTCTTCAAAGTTGTTCAGCCCAGGAAATGAGATATCATTAAAACTATACTTAAATGTGAATACCAAGAAAGAAAAGTGGCACCAGGCCTTCTCAGTAACCTGAATATATTTAACATAAAAGTCAGTTAAACCTTTTGAAAGGAAATTCACTCATTTTATTTATAGTCCAAGCTCTTGTCACTCCACATATATAGGCCATAGCCAAATAAAGGCTACATTGTCTGAGAAATGGTTGTGATTATGGAGTCCCTGACCCCATCTGAGACCCAAATCTGTATTCCCTAGGCGATTCATAAACCTGCAAGGGTTAAGAAGCCCCAGTCCTGTGTGAGGCTCTGTATTCTTTACCACCGGTAGAAGGCAGAAAGGTCCAGCTCCTCATTCTGATTGCTCTCCTGACAGCTGGGGAATCTACCTTACTGATAGAAAGTTTGCTAAGTGTAATTTATGACTAGGCCAACATTTTCAGTATGTCTCAAGTTTCCTCCTAGTTGGAGTAGCTCCAAGAATTTGTCCAAACCTGGACATAAGCCACATTTTGATAGTGAATAGGAAATAAGATACTATACAACAAATATGGCAGTGTGTCTACAGTATGGATAGTTGTGAAGAAATGGATGTACCCCAAACTTTAAAGAATGCCTGTGCTATCTGATCTGACATCTGGTGTTTGGCTTTAGGAGAGAAAGTGTGGGTAACAGAAAGCACACAGACATTTTACATGGGATAAATTCTGAAGGAGTAAGTTAAACACACTACAACCCACTGGGCCATGTTCACATCACCATTGATGTTCTTGAGGCTTTGAAATAATTTCATTAAAATGGATAAATACTAATGTTCTGAGCTACTACAATTCAGGCTGCTTATTATAGTGCATAGGAATAACATGACCATGCATAGATAAAGAAAAGCTCAAATTCTGCATTAGAAAAACTACCCACCAAGACTTCCCAAATTGGAAAAGAGAGTGGAGTCTTTGAAGCCAAGAGCTAATCACCAGACTTCCAAGAACAACACAGAGACGCAATTCCTTAGGTTGGAAAGAAAGAACCCAGGGCTCATAAGAAGGCTAAGCAAGTAAAGACCCTTATTGCCAACCTTGATGTCCTGAGTTTCTTCTCTGGAACCAATATGGTAAAAGGAAACAACTGAGTCTTTTAAGTCATCCTCTAACCACCTTTATATCTTCTCTACTCTCTCTCTCTGTCTCTCTGTCTCTCTCTGTCTCTCTCTGTCTCTCTCTCTTTCTTTCTTTCTTTTTTTTTTGGGGGGGGTTCTTTTTTTTGGAGCTGGGGACCGAACCCAGGGCCTTGTGCTTCCTAGGCAAGCGCTCTACCACTGAGCTAAATCCCCAACCCCTCTGTCTCTGTCTCTGTCTCTGTCTCTGTCTCTCTCTCTCTCTCTCTCTCTCTCTTTCTCATACACACACACACACATTAATTACTTAATTAAATGTAACAAAAATATTTTAAAAAGATCTAGAGAAGATAAACCAGAACACCCACAGAAAAACACTCATTTCCTAATCTGAGGAACCTGGTTATGCTAAATTATATGACCGATGGGACTGTGCAGATGTAATAAAGCCTTTCACCTTATTAAATAGAGACGTCAGTGAGTTATTTGAAAGGGTCCAAGCTAATCAGTAAGTTCTTAAAAGCAATATCCTTGCCTTATCCATTGCTGTGAAGAGACGCTACAACCAAAGCAGCTTATAAAGGAAAGCATTTGATCGAGTACTTGCTTACAGTTCCAGAGGGTTAGTCTATAATCATCATGGTAGGAAACATGATGGCAGGCGGGCATGATGCCGGAGCACTAGGTGAGAGCTTACATCATGATCTAGAGACTGGAGGCAAGAAGTGAACAAGACTAGGCCTGGTGTGGACTTTCCTACCCCAATGACACAATTTTCTCCAGCAAGGCCATAGCTTCTCTTCCTTCCTAAACAGTCTACCAACTGGGAACCAAATATTCAAATACATGAGCCTGTAGATACCATAGTCCTAAAACTACCCATATTGGAACACACCTGCAGTTCCAGCATTCAAATGCTGAGGCAAGAAGTTTGCCAGCAGTTCGATCCTACTTTGTACTAAATTGTAAATGCCTCAAAAAGACACACACACACACACACACACACACACACACACACACACACACACAAAACAAACAAACAAAAAAGTAATGTTCTTCCAGGAGAGGCAGAAAATAACAGAGATATCAGAAGCAGCTAAGGAAAACACTGACATTACCCTATAAGATAAAGGTATATGAAAGGATTTAATAAATAGAATTCTATATCCCAGTAATTAGGGTCAATAATTGACAACTAAAATTTTTGCACAGCTAAGGAAATAATCAATTGAGCGAAGAGGGATCTCACGAAGTTTCAGCTATTCAACTGAGAGAGGATCAATATCCAAAATATGTAAAGAACAGAACAAAACAACCAAGCAACAACAAAACCACCAAAGAATCAGGAAAACAAATGGCTTCGTTAAAAATGGGCTATGGATCGCAACAGAGAGTTCTTAAAAGAAAAAAATACAAATGGCTAAGAAATACATCAAAAAGTGTTCAACATCATTAGCTATTAGGGAAATAAAAATTAAAGTTAATTTAAGATTTCATCTTACCTATTCAAAATAGCTAAGATCAAGGAGACAACTGACAACAAACACTGGTGAGAATGTGTAGAAAAGGAAACAGTCACTATTTGTGGAATTAAAAAGTGGTACAGCTACTTTGTGTAGAGAACCCTCATGAAGCTAAAAATAAACCTACCATATGATGCAGTTATACCAATCCTTAGTCAAAGGAATCACCATCTTAGTCTCCAGATATGTTCACCCGTATTCACTGCTGCTCTATTCACAATAGCCAAGAGAGGAATGCAACGAATAGTGTTACCTACCTGTGATGACGATGAGCCACAACCATAATCAGCAGGACAAGTATATCACAAGGTACAATATTGGGACTTATATCTTTGTGGTAACCAACAACACCCATTCAGCAGAGAGGACAGTCTTTGTAATTGAGGACTAGCCAATTGCTTATGGATGGCATGGTCATGGATCTTAGAGTAGATCCACTTACTGTCGTTTTGCTGAACCAGTATAATTCCTAGCTTCATTCTAAATGTTTATTCTTATATCCACACAAATAGTTTTCGCCGTAAGCAAGTTTCTTTTCCCTGCAGATGAAGACTATTACAAAAAATTACAACTGATCAAAATTCAGAGAAAAAAATGATTGTGGGCGGCCCACCCCAAATATATCTGTCTACAGTATCAACACTGCAGAAAGGGGCAGAGTTGGAGGACAAGGAAGTCTGCTGTGAGATTGTGCCTCCTAGATAAAACATGGAGACAATACTCATGATAGTCCATCAATAATTCTGTGTAAACAACACACAAATCATGACAAGACCAGGTGACATGCCAATGTGGATGGCACAATTCTCACAGAGTCCACCCTAGACAAAGATATAGACAATTAATTAACAGCTTCTGTGAAAGGAAGAATGTCTTCCCCAGGGATGCTCCTACTAATTGGTTATCCAATCCCAAATGGGCAGCCATAAAGTAAGCAATAATAAATGAACTCAGTAGATTGTATCTCTCTCCATATGCATATATTTATATGTTACAATAATAATTCAAAAGAGACAATTAATTTGAAAAGTACTTGGTAAAGGTAGGAATGGAAATAGATAGGAAGAGATGGGAGAAATGATGTTATTATATTTTAATTAATAATAAAACAAATTCCTTTGAAAAGGCAAAGAAAAAAGAGTAGAAGCACTGATATGCTGGACATCTTAAAAGAGATGCCTTTGAAAGCATCATAGGCTCAGTGTACCCGAGCCCTCCAGTCACGATTAACTGATTTCTGCTAGAATGTGAAAGTCTATGGAAATAAATTCTTCCCCTTCATTTCAAAGGGATGTAGTCCTGCCAACATCTTGACTCTAGGTCACTGAGACCTGGAGGAGAGAAGCCAGCCAAGTCCACTGTCTTGTAACCCACAGAAAACCCATCTCAATGGTAAATGTTGGGTGGTTCAAGCAGTTACATTTGTGGAAATTTGTTTTGGCAACAATAGAAAGTGACTAAGAGAAAAAATCAACTAAATTTAAGGGAACCAAACTGCTCCATGATGAAAGCTCCATATGGAAGCTGTGTTTATCACATAAACACTGCCATGCTGGGTGGAGGCTGAGGTGATTAATGCTTATACCTTTGATGTCATCAGTGAATTTTGTGAGTGGAATATTAAGCATGCCTATCAACAGATCTGATGTGGCTCCCTAATGAAAAGCCTACTAATTAGCTGTGTGGTTCTTCTCATAGTAACAGATTAGACCAAGCCATGAGGATGTTAATATTTATGAATGAAGACCTATCATAGCAGGAAGACTGACAGTATCTTGATTATCTGTCTTGATGGCTAGTCTCTGTCATTCTGGAGCATCAGAAATCAACTATGAATAGAGAGTTTACTTTACAAAATCAATATTTTAAAGAAGAGGTCAGTTAGCTATATCTGCAAATGGGCAGAGCCAGTATTTTAGGTTTTGCAGACTAACAGGTCTCTTTCACAATTCCTTAGCTTCTCCGGTGCGGTATAAAAGCTGGCAAGGGAAATAATGCAAATGAGTGAGTGAGGTTGCCTGCCAATAAAACTGTTTATTGGTGCTGAAATTTGAATTTTATATCATTTTGTGTGTCATGAAATATTCTTCTTTTGATTAGTTTCTAACCTTTCAAAAATGGAAAAAAAACAAAAACAAACAAACAAACAAACAAACAAACAAACAAAAAAACCCCAAGCCCCTCTGGGTTTGCAGATACTACAAGGAAAGGAAACAAAAAGAAAGAAAGGCTGCAGCCTGAGTTGTCTTGCCCCTTAAATAAAAAAATCTGTGCCTACACAACAGAGCTTCTCATATGAGGCTTAAGATGGGTTTAGGGAGGGTGAGCATTCTGAATACTCTCTCTGGAAACCAGTAGGAATATCTTTAGCACAAGGAAGGACACCTGACACGCTAGACCTCCATGGATGCTAATAAACCTGAAGCAGCTAGGAGAGACACAGAGAATAGACCTCCATAGTCCTCAGAAGGAAGCAGTCATGGACACCATGATCTAGGAATTCTTGCCTGCAGAATTCTGGGGTACTAAATTTTCATATCTTAAGCAATGAAAGTAAATAGCTTTATTCCTTTTAGAGTTAGGTTTAAAAAGAGGTATTTCTGTACATCTCTTTTCTCTGCTTTACCCAAATAACTACTACATGCTGGCACAAAGGCAAATCTAACAAATATAACTGTTGGGAAGTGTGGGTATAAGAGATGCATTATGCAAAGTTAGCCTCGCCATTTGTCATGCTGAAAAATCAGTAGTGAAGTCAAGTTCATGTGTATTATCCAATAGATAGTGCATGCATGAATGCATGTGAATTGTGTATCTTAGGTATGTACATGTGTGTGATGTATGCATTTTTCTAAACTATTCAACTAGATGCAGTTTTCTGCATCTCCAGTGAGTCCATTCTTCTAGTGAACATGATTTTCCTCCCTCTCCACACTCGAGTACTATTTGGCACTTCCTTAACTATTGAGTTGCAGTCTGTTTTTAAGAAGTCATGGGTTGATCCCACCCAGGCCTGCAAAAATTTATTCTATTCTACTCTGGAGCCCTTGTGTGGTAGGAATGCTTTAAAATGTCTTCCTTTCCTGTTTGAAATTGCTTACTAGCTTGTACTTTCTGCTTGACCATTGGTTTGAATCTCATCAGTAGCATCATCATCTATTTACTGCTTATAAATTCTTTATATAATAAGTTATGAGGTTCCATGTCACTCAGAAAACCCAAATCTAATTTTGACTTTTTGAAGTGGAGGAAAAGAGATATGGCAAACTTCACAAAGGTTAGGAGGAAGTCATTGTGGTCTCCAAACTGAAGGCTTATTTCAAATGGACCATCTCATTCAACAGCCAGTGTATGCATAGATCAAGATTCGTATGTTCTCAATGTTTAGCTCTAAGACAAACCCATGAACTCCCAGTACTTCTATGTCAGTGTAAAAGCAGGGGTGACAAATCTGCAAGCTGCTTCCTGGAGAGGACTCCTGTCATTACCACAGACTGGAAAGAGGCCAATCTGGACAATGAAATGAGCACTGGTCTTTGGGGTTATCTTCTGAAAAACTCCCTGAGAAATGATTCCTAGTTAGCCTGTCTTTTTTTGGAGAACTCTCAAAATTTAGTTCATGAAGTGCTTTATAGAAATAGTGGACTTTCCTTTCAAGTGCAAGGCTGGGCATGCATATATCCTAACAGGGCCACAGTCTACACAGTGAAAGACGAACACAAGTTATGGATAGTGGTTTCCACAAATTCCTAAGAGCCATTGTAGAATGCAGTCATCTCTCCCTCTCTCCCCGACCCTACCTCACCCCCACCTCCCAACTTCAATTGAATGCAAAAATTTCAACAGTGAAACACTAACATTTTAAAAAGTGCATAAAATAGCAGTACAGTTTTATACATGGTAAAAAAAAATCACTATAATTCTACAAAAAAATAGACCTGGAGTTTGCTTGTGGAAGCAGGTGTGTCAGCAATCTGGGAGTGAATGTGTGGTGGTGGAGGAAGGGAAGATGTGGAACAGATGTGTGTGTGTGTGTGTGTGTGTGTGTGTGTGTGTGTGTGTGTGTGTGTGTGTGTGTGTGTGGTTCCTAACACATGGCTGTTACATATGGGGAATGAGGGTAGCTCCAGAGATTGGAGAGGTGTGAGCACACAGATTTTCTGCATTCCTGCACACACCGCTAAGCTCAGTGTAGGCTTTTTTGTATTTATCTAGTGGATAAAAAATAATACATAAAAAATAAGAAATTCACATTGTGCTCAAATTGTCCTCTAATATAAGAAAATTGTGTGTTTGAACAGCTTTGAGTTTTTAAAATAAGTAGAACTTATTGTGCTTTTCTCTTTTGAATACTTTCTGCAGAGTCTAGGTTATAAACAAGGTTATATATGATAGAGAAAATAATCACACATAAAGGAAACCCAAATTGAAAGGCCCAGAAAGTATTTTTAGTATCTCTGAGAAACATTACATAGAATCTCTGCCGCCCCCTTCCTTAGCGACCTCCTGTATTAGAGAAGTGCTTCAGGTCATCATGTTTGCATTCTCTCCATAAATATATGCTTTCAAGGAAGAGCGAGAGAAACTTATTCTTATTAAAATATACGTATGAGTTGTGTGGTGGCTGGGTCAGAAATGTTCCCGTGGGCTCAGACTTAGACTCTTGCTTCCTAGTTGGGGGTTCTATCTAAAGGTTATGGAACCTTTAGGAGATGGAATCTTGCAGAGGGAAATTCCAAACTGACTTTCAGGGTAGCTTCACCCCAATCTCTGGGCCATTGTTTGCTCTCTCTCTCTCTCTCTCTCTCTCTCTCTCTCTCTCTCTCTCTCTCTCTCCTCCCCTCCCTCCCTCCTCCCTCCCCCCTCCCTCTCTCCCTCTCTCTCTCTCTCTCTCTCTCTCTCTCTCTCTCTCTCTCTCTCCCCTCTTCTCTCTGCTTTCTTTCTGTGTGACCTATCAGCTTCCAGCTCTGACTATCATGCATTCTGACATGTCATATCATCCTATCAGAACAATCAACTTTAATTTGTCATAATTGTATAAGGAATGATTATAGGAGGAGAATGCATGACCAAATCTTGCCTTCTTCCCCAAAGTAGGGAGCTTTAACATGTGGCTTAGGTTCTCTAAAGTTCTTCATTCAAAGAAAACAGTGATACTTAATTTTTACTTTTTGGTAGTTTTGGTGTATATCGAAAACCAGCTGAGACATTCAGCCTCATGGACTATACAACTACTAAGTTCTTGGACTTTCTGTTGGCAGACAGTCATCATTGCACTAGCTGGACCACAGCTTGCCAGTCAATGACTTCTAATGCAAACATTTGATCAGTTCTGTTCCTCTATCTAGAGAATCCTAACTATACAGTATGATAGAAAGCACATTTTGATGTGTCAGCAGATAAAGGGTCTAAATATCTTTCTTCATAGACATGAGAACTGAGGTGATCCTGAAAACTCACCAAGTATCCTCAGAAGAAGCCACTCGAGTGGTTCATTGTGCATCTCACAAACCCTCTTTTCTCATTCTAAACCAACAAAGAAATGTATTTCCCTTGTTCTGAGACTTATGAATGAATTATTTTGGCAATCAACCAGATCTTTTGTATACTTGGAGCCAGTTACCTTCAACTAATTCTGAAGATTACACGCACTGTCTTTCTCCCGGTGACCTTTTCACACCCTTTCCATTGTATATTTCATTTGCAGTTCTTCATGATTTCCTGAAATGTGACTGATGGGCTTGGGTTCCAAAATTGTCTATTAGCACAAGTCAATGACAGGGACTATCCAAGACTTTCCTATCTCTTTTGCCTTCAGTTTCAGCCAATGATACCTTATTTCTTGCTGCCTGCTTCTTTTTCTTTTTCTTCTTTTTTTTTTTCGGAATTGGGGACCAAACCCAGGGCCTTGCGCTTGCTAGGCAAGCGCTCTACCACTGAGTTAAATCCCCAACCCCACTGTCTGCTTCTTTAGGCCCAGAGGAGACCTCCCGTTTCTCACCTAGCTCTCCTCCTTGAAGCGAAACTTTAATGTTTATAATCCTTGTGTCGACTTTAGAAAAGAAAATGATCAGAAGTACCCCCAGTTTTATGATCTTCACCTCTGTGATTTAAGCTGGGAGAAGAAATTGCTTTTGTAGAGCTTTGGAGATAACTGTTTCATCAGATCAATACAATCAAAGTTAGCCTCAACCCAGATAGACTGACTGGAATACAAGTCCTTACACTAGAAATGTTTCAATGAAATGGCTTTATTACTAACAACCCTGTCAATCAAGGCACACCAAAAAGAACACTTCAAATCTGTTACCTTCTTCTTATTGGGTTTTGTTTCTTTGTAAAATTTAGAATGCTGAGCCTGCCTCTGCTTAATAGATGGAGAAATTAAGGCTCAGGGAAGTGATGTCTTCTGTATGCTTACATGAAGAGGTTAGGTAGAAGTTGAACATGTCATAGACCCAAACTATTATCCCCAGACTCTTAGATCCTCACTACAAGCACTCCTTTAAAAGATAATTCATGGAAAGCCAGTCACCAGGAGCACTAACACACCTGAGAGCATAGGTAAGACCACCACTTCTGCTCCAAGGGACCTTCCTGGAACCCTCAAGACACACAAACCCAGGAGCAGCCTGGGACAGGACCCTTTCTGCTTGCACCCAAAGCTGACCTAATCCTACAGGTCTCTGTACCCAGATCCCACTCTGAGTAAGCTAGTCTCTAGGAGTGCTGACATACAAGCTTACAGGAGGGACAAGCTACTGTCAGAGACAACAAGACCAGATAACACTAGAAACAACTGGATTGCCAGAGGAAAGCACAGAAACATAAGCAACAGAAACCAAGATTACTTGGCATTATCACAGCCCAGTTCTCCCACCAAACCAAATACTGGATATCCAAACATACTGGAAAAGCAAGATTTTGGTTTAAAATCATATCTCAGAGGACTGAGGACTTTAAGAAGGACAAAAATAGCTCCATAAAGAAAGACAGGACAACACAGGTAAAAGAAATAGAAGCTCTTAAAGAGGAAACAAAATTCCCTTAAAGAATTATAGGAAAACACAACCAAACAGGTGAAGGAATTGAACAAAACCATCCAGGATTTAAAAATGGAAATAAAAACAATAAAGAAATCAAAAAGGAAAACAACCCTGGAGCTAGAAAACCTAGGAAAGAGATCTGGAGTCATAGATGTTGCATCACCAACAGAATACAAGGCATAGAAGAGAAAAGAATCTCAGGGGCAGAAGATACCATAGAAAACATCAACACAACCTCAAAGAAAATGTAAAATGAAAAGGCTCCTAACCCAAAACATTAAGGAAATCCAGGATACAATGAGAAGATCAAACCTAAGGATAATAGGTATAGAAGAGAGTAAAGATTCTCAACATAAAGGGCCAGTAAATATCTTCAACAAAATTATAGAAGAAAACTATACTAACTAAAGAAAGAGATGCCCATAAACATACAAGAAGCCTACAGAAATCTAAAATAGATTGGACCAGAAAAGAATTTTCTCCCATCACCTAATAGTCAAAACGCCAAATGAAGAAAACAAAGAAATAATATTAAAAGCAGTAAGGGAAAAAGATCAAGTAACATAGAAAGGCACACCTATAAAAAATTACAACAGACGTCTCACCCGAGACTATGAAAGCCAGAAGATCCGGAGTAGATGTCATACAGACCCTAAGAGAACACAAATGCCAGTCCAGGCTACTATATCCAGCAAAATTGTCAATTAACATAGATGGAGAAACCAAGAAACCATGACAAAACTAAATTTACACAAATATCTTTCCACAAATCAAGCACTACAAAGGATAATAGATGGAAAACTCCAACACAAGGAGGAAAACTCCATCCTAGAAAAAGCAAGAACATAATCTTGCCACAAACCCAAAAGAAGATAGCCACATAAACATAATTCCACCTCTAACAACAATAAAACAGGAAACAACAATCACTATTTCTTAATATCTCCTAACATCAATGAACTCAATTCCCCAATAAAAAGACATAGACTAACAGACTGGATATGGAACGAGGACCCAGCATTTTGCTACATACAGGAAACACACCTCAATGACAAAGAGGATATTACCACAGAGAAAAAGGAGGGAAAACAATTTTCTAAGCAAATGGTCCCAAAACCAAGTTGGAGTAGCCATTCAAATATCAAACAAAATTGGTTTTCAACCAAAAGTTATAAAAAAAAACGATAAGGAAAGACATTTCATATTCATCAAAGGAAAAATCCACCAAGATTAACTCTCAGTCCTGAATATGTGCTCCAAATTCAAGGGCACCTATGTTCATAAAAGAAACCTTACTAAAGTTCAAAGCACACAGTGCACCTAACACAATAATAATGGGAGACTAAAACAACGCACTCTCATCAATGGATAGATCATCGAAACAGAAACTAAACAGAGACATAAAGAAACTAACAGAAGTTATGAACAAAATGGATTTAACAGATATCTATAGAACATTTCATTCTAAAACAAAAGAATATACCTTCTTCTCAGTACCTCATGGTACCTTCTCCAAAATTGACCATATCATCACAAAACAGGGCTCAACAGATACAAGAAAATTGAAATAGTCCCATGCATCCTATCAGATCACCATGGACTAAGGCTGGTCTTTAATAACAACAAAAATGACAGAAAGCCCACATATACATACAAGCTGAACAATGCTCTACTCAATAACTTGGTCAAGGAAGAAATAAAGAAAGAAATTAAAGACTTTATAGAATTTAATGAAAATGAAAGGACAATGTACCCAAACTTGTGGGACATAATGAAAGCAGTGCTAAGAGGAAAACTCATAGCACTGCAGCTTGACAGCACACCTAAAAGCTTTAGAACAAAAAGAAGTAGATTTACCCATGAAGAGTAGATAGTAGGAAACAATCAAACTCAAGTCTGAAATCAACCAAGTAGAAACAAAAACAACTATACAAAGAATCAATAAAACCAGGAGCTGATTCTTTGAGAAAATTAACAAAATGGATAAACCCTTAATCAGACTAACTAGAGAGCATAGTCAGTGTATCCAAATTAACAAAATCAAAAATGAAAAGGGAAACATAACAACAGAACCTGGGGAAATTTAAAAAATTCACCAGATCCTACTACAAAGGCCTATATTCAACAAAACTGGAGAATCTGGGTGAAATGGATGATATTCTAGACAGGTACCAGGTACCAAAGTTAAATCAGGATCAGATATACCATCTAAACATTTCTAAAACCCCTAAAGAAATAAAAGCAATCATTAGAAGTCTCACAACCACAAAAGCCCAGGGCCAGATGGGTTTAGTGGAGAATTATGTTAGAGCTTCATAGAAGACCTAATACCAATACTGTCCAAACAATTCTACAAAATAGAAGCAGAAGGAACACAAACCAATTCCTTCTACGAAGCCACAAGTATGTTTATACCTAATCCACACAAAGACCCAAAAAAGAGAGGACTTCAGACCAATTTCCCTTACGAATATCGACACAAAAATACTCAATAAAATTCTGGCAAATTGAATGTAAGAACACATCAAAACGATCATCCATCATGGTCATGTAGGCTTCATCCCATGGATGTAGGGATGGTTCAATATATGGGAATCCATCAACTTAATCCACTATCTAAGCAAACTCAAAGAAAAAAACCACATGATCATCTCATTAGATGCTGAAATAGCATTTGACAAAATTCAGCACCCCTTCATGTTAAAAGTCTTAGAAAGATCAGGAATTCTAGGCCCATCGCTGAACATAGCAAAAGCAATATACAGCAAACCAGGAGCCAATATCAAACAATAAAAAGAAACGTGAGGCAACACCTAAAATCAAGGACTAGACAAGGCTACCTACTCTCTCCCTACTTATTAATATAGTATTCAAAGTCCTAGCCAGGGCAATCAGATAACAAAAGTAGATCAACGGGATACAAATTTGAAAGAAAGAAGTCAAAATATCATTATTTGCAGATGATTTGATAGTATACTTAAGTGATCCCAAAAGTTCCACCGGAGAACTACTAAGCCTGATAAACAATTTCAGCAAAGTTGTTCCAAAAAAAAAAAAAAGACACATGGTATGCACTCACTAATAAGTGGATATTAGCCCCAAAGCTTGAATTACCCAAGATAGAATCCACAGACCACATGAAGCTCAAGAAAAAGGATGACCAAAGTGCATATGCTTCAGTCCTTCTTTAAAGGCAGAACAAAATTATTCTTAGAAGGAGATATGGAGACAAAGTTTGGAGCATAGACAGAAGGAATGGCCATTCAGAGCATGTCCCTCCCATATGGGCATCCACCAAACCCACCAAACCCAAACAATATTGCTGATGCCACGAAGTACATGCTGACAGGAGCCTGACATAGCTGTCTTCTGAGAGGCTGTGCCAGAGCATGACAAATACAGAGGTGAATGCTCGCAGCCAACCTTTGAACTGAGAAAGGAGTCCACATTGGAGGAGTTAGAGAAAGGATTGAAGGAGCTGAAAGGGCTTACAACCCCGTAATAACAACAATACCAACCTACCAGAGCTCCCAGGGATGAAACCACCACCCAAGGAGTACACATGGACAGACCCATGGCTCCAGCTGCATACATAGTGGTGTATGGTTTTATTGGGCATCCAGGGGAAGAGACATTCTTGGTTCTGCCAAGGTTGGACCCCCCTGTGTAGGGGAATGTCAGGGTGGGGAGGTAGGAAGGGGTGGGTGCTTGGGGGGAACACCCTCATAGAAGAAGGGGGAGAGGGAATGGGATAGTGGGTTTATGGATGGCATTTGAAATATAAAAAAAAGTGGATAGCATTTGAAATATAAAAAAATCCAATAAAAATCACTCATTTATTTATTGATTTACATCCCAAAAATTGCCTGCCTTCTAGTCTCCCTCACAGCTTTCCTCTCCTCAGCCCCTCCTTTGCCTTGCTTCTGAGAAGGCAGCCTACCTCAGGTATCACCCCAACCTGGTGCATCAAATCTCTGTGGATTTTGCACATCCTTTCCCACTGAGGCCAGTAATGGCAGATGCAGTGATCTAGTCATTAGATGGGAGTCCAAGGTAAGTCAACTTCAGATTCAAAGTTCCCATTTTGGCCACATTCTTCTACAGAACAGATCAGGTAGCATTAAGCAACAGGCTTTTATGCATGATTTTTAATTCCATGACATCTACATAGACTATCTTTCACAGAAGGTTAACAGTATGGCTTGATCCCTGGATTATTATAGTACTCTTTATTGAGAGTCACATTCTCCATTGAATGTGCCTTGCCATGTGTATGACTGTGTCCATTCACCTCAAGTGTTCAGACACTTAATTGTCCATTTGGGAGAGCTGACATACAGACAGTGCCTTTAAGTTCATTTTATTTTGTCCATGTAGGAAGATGTTTATCCATCCAATAATGATACTATTTATGCTGGAGTTCCTTGTAGTTCATGATACTATTATCACATTATAAGTCAAGAATTCTTAATCAAAAATGTTTAGGGGCAAAGTGTTTCAGACTTTGGAATTATTTTATCTTCTCACATAGACATTGTGAATACCTTGGAAATAGAAAATAAGCACAAACATTAGATACCTTTATGCCTTGTATACCCTACACATACACATTAAAAGCAACTTTATACTAGTTTTTTTTTAAATAATTTCATGCATGAAACCAAGTATGATGTAGGATTATCCACTGATGGACAGTGTCTAAAATATTTTAGGTTTTAAGCTAAGCTTAGTGGCACTGATCTGTAGTCTCTAGTACTTAGGAGACCAAGGCAGAAGGATTGAAATTTCAAGGGCTACCTAAGCTTCAGACTGAGTTCAAGGTATTTGTGGGAAACTTGGTGAGGCATTGTTGCAAAACAAAAAAAAATTAAATAAAAACACAAGGACTGGGAAAAGAATATAGTTCAGTCACAAAATGTAAGTAAGGCTTCGATCTCAGTCTCCAGTAAAACACACACACACACACACACACACACACACACACACACACACTCTCACACACACACACACTCACACAGGCACACACTCACACACACACACACACACACACTCACACAGGCACACACACACACACACTCACACAGGCACACACATATACACACACACACTCACACAGGCACAGACATGGGCACACACACAGATTTCAGATTTCAAAACATTTTTGATTTAAGTTTAGGATTGTTCATTTTGAATTTCAGCTTGTCTATGATGTTTGGTTATGATAAGAGCATATTTGGTTATCTCCTATTATTGATTAAAAAAATGAAGCTGTAGTTGGTCACTGTTCTTTTAGATAAAAGGAGAAACTGTCACTATTATTCAGAAAGTCCACAATGGGGGCATAGGATTTTTCTCCTTCAGAAAAAACATATGAATCATTACAAATATGTATAAAATGGTCAAACTACAGAGGCATTTTTTAAAAAACAAAATATAATCCTAAGAAAATCCTGAACATGTATGCATAAGGATCAGATTGATACTAAGTTACCAGTTTATCCCCAACAGTTTACATACAGCACAGGATGTGGTAAGCATTTTTAAAATATACAATAAAAAATAAAAGCACTTACTAAAATAACAAGGTTCTCTTTATAGAGAACCACATTAGAACTTTTTTAGAGGCCATATGATAGAACCATAATTAATCTATTTACATCTTAAAAAGCAAACTGCTACAGTAATATAATTTACCTAGGGTTCAAATAATGCAGATTAATGGCACTAAATGGCATATGTTTCATGGTATACTGCATTGGTAAATTGCTTTGTTGATGTGAATACTTGACAGAAGAAATTTAAAGAAAGGAAGACATTTTTGGTTATACTTCCAGAGTATTCTTCTGTCATGGTGGGGAAGGCATAGCAGAATTCATGGTGACTTGCAGCACTGTGGCTGTTAACTACATTTTCTCTGAAGCTAGGAAACAGAAAGAAAACAAAGCCAGAACTATGGTGGGCTGTAGCCCATAAAGCCTGCCTCCAGAAATCCATTTCTTCTAGCAGGACCCCATATCATCAAGGTTCTATTTTCTTTAACACTTCTGTTAGCTGGAGACCAATTTGGCCACTTTAGATTTGGACCAAAACAAATATTTAGCATTAAAATTAATTTTAAAATGTAGTATAAATTACGTTAAATCTGTACTGTTAATGGTAAATTACTTATAGTATCATATGAAATAAAATGTATTAGAAGAAACAGATAAGTAATCTTTTTATGGTATAAAAGAATAATATAGGGCTTGAGATGGCTCCACGGATAAAAAGATTGCTCAACATGAGGAGAGATTTGGGCGTCTCTGGCATGCTTTGGAAAGCCGAATGCTGGGGGAGAGAGCAGAGACAGACAGCTGGATCCCCAGCTCTCAAGGGTCAAGCAGTCCAGATAAAGGAAGAGCTACAGGTTTAGCAAGGGACACACTGTGTCTCAAAGAATAAAGTATAGAAGCAGAAAGAAAGATACTCATTGGATGTTGGTATCTGATTTCCACATTCACACACACCACAATAATTACATCCACACCATACATAAATGAATAGGCACATAGATAAATATGTATGTAAATAATTAAACAATGAAACAGAGCCAAAGCATATGAATGGGCTCACTAGGAAGGAAGCAAACAAAACAATGGTGACAATGTCTAGTAGATCATGCCTATTCTACACATTTTTCTGTATTTCTCATAGAAAAGTCTAGATTCTGTGTGTGGGCTGAGATAGATGATGCTGTTGGTTTGTGAGTGCAGTGAACTCCACACACACCAGCAGATGGCAGAAGTTCCTTGGTGTGCAGAAGAGGTCATTACACTCATGTTAAGGTGGAATTCGGATAAAATTTAAAAATTTAAATGAGAAACAGGTAGAATGTGTGCATTTCACCAAGATCCCATGGAAAGCATGTCTATAATCTTGTAGTCTTCTCATGTAAAGGTGGACTCATTTTTATATTAATATTTTC
Source organism: Rattus rattus (assembly GCF_011064425.1). Classification (NCBI taxonomy): domain Eukaryota; kingdom Metazoa; phylum Chordata; class Mammalia; order Rodentia; family Muridae; genus Rattus; species Rattus rattus. The sequence continues at coordinate 149,816,380 of NC_046154.1, read as the reverse complement.
TATTCTAGACTGTTCACATATTAGACAGAATTCATAGAGAAGTCTCTAGAAACAAAAGTTCACAGATCATGTTTACATTTGTACCTGATGGTTCAATAAATAATCCATTGAATTCATGTACCTTCAAGGTAATACTGGAAAAACCTAAACCCTTGGGCAATGATGTCTCTGGGAGTGACATGTTGGTAGAAAGTGACAGTTGGCTTTATCATAGACAATTGTGAGAACACATTGTAGTGTGATTCTGCTGTACATAGCAGTATATGCCAATCCCTTCTTTTACAGCAATTAAAGATCTAGTAAATCCCTCAACATACTCAACACCAATATGGTTGTCACTTCAGAAGAAGGATAAAGGATGGCATTGGTGCAGAAAATGAAGTGGCAAGTTCTTTCCCAGGAGTGTCTTTCCACTTGGTTCTAGAGGAGCTTTGGTTATATTCTCTGGCAAACAACTTAAAGTAGCTATACTGGGTAAGATCCCTGAGTGTCTGGCTCTGGTCTGAGGCGGGTGTCACTATGGCAAAGACATGAGGGAGAGATGAGGATGATGAAGTACAATATTGAAGAGATGGGGGAGAAGGAAGAGCAGAGATAAGGGACACTGTTGGGAGATAGAACAGGACACTTGAACATGGTGAGGAACCCAACAATATGAGGAGCTTGCACACCACTGAGGCCGTGTGGTATCCAGGTCTAAGCTGCTGTAAGAGGACCTTCTGGGTCTGTGGTCTTACTGCAGCCAGGGTCTGCATTGATGTCCATGGCTTGGGTCACCGCTGAGGGTTATTTGGATGTCTCTGGCCTGTGCTGCTGTTGTCTGAAGCCATGTTGATGTCTGTGGGCCATGCTGCCACTGGGAACCAAACAGATATGAGTGGCTTGTGCTGCCACCTGAAGCCATGATGATGTCCTGGCCTGGGCTGCCACTAAGGGTCCTGTTGTAGCATGGGTCTATGTTGAGCTCCATGGCCTGTGTTACCCATGCACATGTCAGTGGTCTGGGCTGCTTCCCAGAACCATTTTAATGCTCAGCATGCCATGCTAAGCTGGCCACATCCCTTGCTGGCCTGAACTGCCCATGGTGACATAGGTTTGGGAGAGATGGCCTTGTCTCTTGTCAGTGGGTAGGAAGAGAGGACTGGCAGAGACTCCATCTGACCAACTTACCTACCACCCAGACCCAGATCTAGGACCTTGAATTGGCCCTTTAGAACATCTATCCCATCTATGAGCTGCTGGAGCATGTGAACAGTCTGGTCTTGCAGAACCAGAGCTGAAGGATCTCTTTGATACAGGGCAACAGCAGAATATCAGAAGAGGAGTCCTGGTGAGGATGCAGGAGTGAAAGTGTAGTGAAGCCAGAGGCTTCAAGCCAGACCATGACTCACAGGTCTGGGCAAAAGGTATGCTGCATGACGCACTGCATCTCTCACTACAACAAATGGCTATGTGACAGAAAAGCGGGATGGAGTGGTAGAAGTGAGATGGAACTGGACACACAACAACTGTGACTGGTATGAGAGAGGATGCCATTGATAGAGGAATAGGTCGCTGTCCAGAGGGGGTGGTGGGACTGTGGTTTTTCTTTTTTCATATTTTATTTCTATTTTTATTTTTTATTTTTTTTGGGGGGAGGTATGGTGGACAGATAGGAATGGCTGAGAAATGAGTGCGATTGTGGTGCATGATATGAAATTTCTAAAGAATCAATAAAAAAAATGTTTAAAAATCTCCAAACTAGCTACACTATATCTCAGAGGGTAATGTACTTCAACTGTTTCCAGCAAAATACCTAAAAATTTTAGTTTATTTTAAGCAGCCATGTCCAATGGACACTAACAAAACTATTTCTCTGTTATATTTTAAAAACATAAATATCAACAAATAGTCTAATTTTAATGATATATCTTATCACAGCATGTCAGAAATATTAGTATCTTGGGTGCTACCTTCCAAAAATTAATATTTTACATTCTTGTTGTATTTTTTCAGTAAGTCCTCAGAACAAATTGACAGGTGTTTCAGAGTTGTGGCTCAGCTCAACTCAAAGCGACTTTTTGGAGTCCTCAGTGTGTGGCAGACTGCATAGCCCAGCTCTACCTATCTATACGAATTACTGCTATCACCTCTGTGCTCAATATCACAACTTAAGTGGGGAGACATTCATGTGGCTGATGGCAATGGTGGGTTTGGGGCATGGCTGTTTGGTCCATGTGCTTAGATCTGGTGCCACTATGGCAGTAGCTATACCACAGAGACACTCCTTTACTTCATGGCTGACAAGGAGCGAGAAGAGAAAGAGACAGGAAGGGGCCAGAATCAAATCCCCGACTAAGGAATCTTTCCCAATGAGTTATGTCCTCCAGGTTGGTCTTACCTCATAACCTTTCATAATCACACAGCCAATCTGGGACCCAGAATTCAAGACATGTGCCTGTCTCGAATACCACTGTAATACCATCCAGTAAGTGGACGACTAAATCCTTGGATAATACACCTCAAATAAATGATTTTGAAATATTTGTACATTTCATTTTCATTATTAGAGTCTTGAAGATGCATAATGGCATACTCAACATTGGTTTTGGATGATAAGATTTAGGAGAAACAAAATTTGAAGTAAAACATCAAATAATGAAGGTGAGGAAATAACATTAGTTCACTTCTATTCATAGTATGAACTGAAAACAACTACAATTTTTTTTTAGTAAAATCACATTTTAAATTCTAGCTACCAGAAAGAAGGGCTCTTGACAATTCAACAACATTTCTGTTTTAAAACTAATATGTGAGGTAAATTAATTACGAATGAATACAAGCTTCTCTAATTCTAGGGTCTTTTAACCTAACATTTTAGGGGTACTGCCCAGCTTTGCTATTTAACCAAGTTCTCTGTGGGTACTATAGAAACTTGAGTCATTTGGGATTGGGGGGATGTTTGCATGCATACTCTAAGTTCTCAATGTTTATGGGAGAGAGTCCATGAATACTGCCATCTTTGCAGGTATTTTTAGCTTTTTCTGTCACCCAGATGCGGTGACACCAGAGCGTATGAGAAACAGTGTTGTGTAGGTACTAAGGTGAGTGGGAGGCTGCACGGCACTAGAAACTGTATAATGAAAGGCTCCAAATGTCACTGCTGATGCTCGATATGGGAGCCCCGAGTTTGTTCAGTGGCATATTTAGATTCCTCGCTTAAAAGCCTGAGAGGCTGCCTAGATAATATTATGGTGTGTAATTTCTAAAATAGGCTTTAGATAGCACTTGCCAGAAATCACTCTATTTTTAATTGGTTATTTATTTATTTATCTATTTGTGAGGAGTGGGGAGGACTTTATTGTCTGGAAGAGAGGGAAGCATTCAACCTCAGCAACTAAGACGTAAGCTGAAAGTTCTGCCTGTGAGCCTGCAGGACAGTCTGTGTGCCTTTGCTTTTTTCCCCCCCATCACTCAGCATTCTCAGCCATTCAGTGTCTTCATGTTATCATGTGTATGCAACCAGCATAGACCTTGTTTAAACTTTGTTTAGAACAATTTAGCAGCCATATGTGGTGGTTTGAATATGCTTGGCTCATGGGAAGTGGCATTATAAAGGGGTGTGGTCTTGTTGGAGGAGGTGTGTCACTGTGTAGGTGGGCTTTGAGGGCTCCAAGAGTTCAATCTCCTCCCAGTGGGAAAGAGTCAGGAGACTTTTCCGGGCTGTAGTTGGATCAAAATATAGAACTCTCAGCTCCTTCTCTAGTACCATGTCTGTATGGATGCTGTCATGCTTCCTGCCATGATGATAGTGGACTGAACCTTTGAACCTGTGAGCCAGTACTAATTAAATATTGTACTCTATAAGAGTTGCCTTGGTCATAGTGTCTCTTCCAAGCAACAAAACCCTAACTAAGACACCATCACTTGCTTTCCACACTTCTCCAAACCTGTCTACACCCTCACCCATTGTGCAGTATCTTTAGTTCCTTTCACCTTGCATCTGATTCATGGATATGCAGGTTATCTAAGGATCTAGCAGTGTTGTCCTCCTTACTTGTGTCAGTTACTTTTACTATTGCTATCCCAATATACCCAGCAAAAGCATCTTGAAGAAGGGAGGGTTCATTTGTCTGGATATTGGACAGTACAGTCCTCCATAGTGAAGAAGTCAATGGTAGGAGTTTAAGGCAGCAGGTCACACTGTGCCCACAGCCAGGAACTGAGAGTGATAGCAACTGGTGTCTTCCCCCTTGTACTCAGTTCAGAAACCAAACCATGGAGTGACACTACTCATGTCTGCGGTATGTCTTCCCGCCTCCGTTAACCTACATTAGGTTGTCCCTCACAGACATGCCCAGAGATTTGTCTCTTAAGTGACTCTAAATTTTGTCAAATCACTCAATATTAACTAGCACTCCACTTTTCTCTACGATGATAGTTTTCCCTCTGCATCTAAGCTATGATTCAGCAGAAACACTCTTCCTTATGATTCCACAGAGGTGTTCATTCAGTGATGTATGCTTCTGACAGAGGGAAGGCCAGCATCAACAGTGTGCTCAGGCAGTGGCTGGCTCTCACATCAGGTTTTACTGTGTTAGCTACCCAACTCCACAGAGACCAGAAACAGTCCCATCTTCTAGCAGCAGGGTCAGGTCCACACTCTGGCATTTGCACTTGGTTTCTTTTTGCTCACTATGAGGCGGAAGTCAGTGGTAATAAAGCCTAGTGTCATGGAGACGCATAAGTCAACAATGAGCTTCACTTTATTATTGCATATTTTGCTACAGACTTACACTATGCCACTGGTTATAGCTGCTGTGCATAAATGGATACTAAAGAAAAAAGCTTGCTCAAGGTGTGAAGTCATATATTTTCATAAAACGTAGAAATAATAGGAAAGAGAATTCTAGAGGCATTTAATCAAGGTGTGTGTAAGAACTATGAGATTCCTTTCAGCACCTGACCTTTTTTTGTAAAATAAAATTTCAGTGCTGGGACAGAGGGCAGGGGACAGAATGCGGAGCCCTGAGGACAGCCATTAGTTCTCTTTTTCTGTGTTAGCACACTCCTCATCATTTTCTCTCTGTGTCTTGATCCAGCTTCAGGAAGCAGGAAGAATGGTAATCTATCTTACCTTCTTGAATGCCACATTCCAGGGGAAGTAGAAGATTAAATAGAAAAGGAGGGAATTATATACATTGTGATGTGAAAGTGTGAGCAAGTATGGCAGAGTGAGGAGGGCTCCTTTATACAACAAACTATAGGGTACACAGAATGACTAGCTGGATAAAGACATACCAAGACTTCCAGAAGTTTCCACTGAGGTATATGGGAACATGTCTGACTTCCATGGCTACCAAAATCCCATAGAGGTTGAGCGTCTATGAAGAACCATGAAATATCTGAATCACTATGTAAGTGAAATATTCACAACAGGCAAGTACATGGGAAGGGAAAGCCTAGTAGAGAGACTGAAGAGTTATTCCTTCCTGGCTATAAAGCTTCTGACAGAGATTAGAAGCACGTCTGTAAATAGCAGTGGTGATTCACAGCATTGGGAATGTGGTTGTGGCCATGAAATCGTACACTCAAAAATAGTTAAAATGGAAATGTCATGTGATATGCAATTTACTAGAGCAAAATTATTCATGTAATACAACAAAACCTAATTAAGGCTGTTATATGTGAGTTATATATCAATAAAACCATTTATGATTTAAAAGTCATATTCTCTTTGCCTAGCTTAGAGAAACATTTCCCCTTGTGATTATGCAGCTTTAGCCTTTATGATTTAAGGATAGTTAATAATTGGGAGAATCCTGCACATAAATGGGCTGACATTTCCAGAGTAATAATTCTTTTCTGTGTGGATTAAACTTAAGTTGTCTTCTTTTGTTTCTCAATTTTATAAACATATCAAAACAGATTATGATCCTGTAGCAACAAACTGACATCCTCTACTGAGGACAAATCTGCTTAACTGACTGACTTTTTCCCTTCATCTAGTCACTTAAAAACTGACTTGGGTGGGTGTATAAAAAGCTAATGTATGATTTTGAATGCCTCCCTTTTTAATCAATTTTCCACTTTATTTCATGTGAACTTTCCAAAATTTATCATCTATAGAGTATGTGTTTTCAGTTTATTGTTTCTAAGTAATTGTCTCAATGGATTGGCCCCTTAGGGGACAGCATGGCATTTGGTCAAGGACCAGGCTCTGAATGCTGTATGCTTCATGGTGAGCCAATGAACTAGAAATTCTTGAGCTGAGGCCCCAGACTCAGCATTCATTTATTTTTTTTTTTCTTTTTTCCGGAGTTGAGGACCGAACCCAGGGCCTTGTGTTTGCTAGGCAAGTGCTCTACCACTGAGCTAAATCCCCAACCCCAAGACTCAATATTGATAATAGTATTCTTAATAATTCTGACATAGTTGAGAGGCCAAACTCTAGGCTTATTCAGGTGACAGTTACACTTCCTCTTTAGCCTGGCATATCCCTTGATGTGTGATTCCAAAGCCCCAAAGGCTTTAAACAGGACCAGAGACCACCAAGTACTGTCTACAAAGTATTCATTCTCTGCTTTTGTGGAAAGCAGAATAAAAAGGTTTTTTTTTGGGGGGGGTTCAGTTATACAGGTAAGAAAGCCTTCTGCATGTCACTGGTAGAAGGCGGCAGAGTAGGGCAAGATTTCCAGGTCCTTGTTTACAACCCACCGTCGGTGCTTCATACAAGCGCAGCTCCTACAGCTAAGGGTTGCTCATGGCAGGCATCTCGGCTAATGTCCCTTTACTCCGCCTGGTCATGGAGCTCTGTGCTGACACTACATGACTTCTGATAGCTTTGGTCCACGGAACTGTGTCAGCCTTTAGTGATTAAGGTCACACCCAAGTTATCAATAAACAACGGTGACCCTCTGGTCTCTTCTAAACTTTCTTGATCTGAAACAGGGACAGGAAATAATTGAAGGAAATGAGAGACGTTTTCAGAAAAAAGGGAGCCTAAAGAAGGGAGACAGATACTGAGGACCTGTTTACATGGGAGCAAACCTGAAGTAGAGTTTGTCTACAGAGGGGAGACCTACACTGAGCATCTGCTCAGAGACTATGGTAGTTCTGAAGTAGACTAGGTTGTCTGCAGGAGGGAGACCACACTCAAGGCCTGCCCACATTAGGGCAGATCTGAAGCAGAAGCAGGCTGCAGGAGGGAGGTGGACACTAAGGACCTACTCATCCGATGGCTGATTTACTGTATCCTGCGGCAAGTTTTATTGAGAAAATCAGAGAAAAGCAGGTACCTATGAACACCCTTTTTCTGGCAATCAGAAGGACAAACTGCTCAAGCACTGTGGCACCCAGAGCCTGATATCTGACAGTCAGTGCTAGGCTGTGTAGTTTAGTAGGATCTCAATTAGTTTCCATAGCAGTACAACCGTACACGTGAGCATGTGCGTGTGCGTGTGTGTGTGTGTGTGTCCAGGTTTTCAGAGGACCGCTACAGCAGCCTTGTGATTTAAACCCGAGTGCTATCTGATCCCGTGCTCACATCACAATGACCCCTCAGAACAACAATTCCTCAATGGTAGGATCTACCAGAAAGAAATAGATATGCATCTTTAATTTCTTAATTGTGTACATAATTAAAATAAATTTAAATATAACTGATATTTCCTTCTTACTTTATATTTAATCTGTATGTAATGTCACTATTTTTACCTAATAAACAGCCCCAGGAGAAGCAATTTCAATACCACCAAAGGGAAGACCGACTTCATACAGCCTGCACATTACACTCTAGCAAGAGGAAAATTGCTTTGCCTCAGCGTGTGATGAGCTGTGTTTTCCCATCCATCCCAGCAGGAAGACAGGCAACATCTCCACAAAGAGAATCCACTGCCACCCAACTAAAATGAGACGAGTCCACATTTATGCTTTGAGTTGGTGTCATTATCTCAGTTGCTGTGTGGGAGTTTACACTCTTAATCTCTGCACATTAAGAACGGATCAGATCTGATCTGAGTAAGAACAAGAGCCCAAGAAATTTATCCTTCCACATTTTTTTTTTCATTCTGGTGAAAAATTTTCAAGGGGCTCCTTCCAAATTCCCAGGGAAGGAAAGGAGTGTCTACTGATTAAATGCCCAGCCTGCCAGCTGATGGCCTGCTGACGAGTCACCTCTGGCTCTCACAGTGGAACACAAGCCAGATGTGAACACTGTTTCCAGATGTTCCTGAATGGCTAGGTCAGGCCAAGGTGAGTTCACAGTGTACTTCCAGGCACAGCCGAGGCTTCTGATGAGTGTTGCCAGCTGGGTACTTTCCTTAGGAGGTCAGATCTCAGAACATCGATTCAATGTAAGCAGGGCTTTGTCTTTATGTGTTTTTCTAAGTCAAATGTTAGAGAAGCACAGGACTAATTAGAAACACATTTCAGGTACATACTGCAGATGTTCACTGTCAGTTGGCTACCTGTGTGAAAACCAGATACAATGTTATTTTTCAAGGACTATAAATATGTAGTTACCGTGGACATACTAACAGTTGCCCTAGGAACTTCTAGAGGCACCCCCTTCTCTCTGTACCACTTGCTGTGATCAAATTCAGCTAGGAGATAGCCGCACATTTGACACCCAGTATTTCATTTTAACTCTCTAAAATCAGGTTTTCCCTTTTGTTGAGTAAGAAAAAGCTGCTCTTAATTCACTAATTCCTACTTTTCCTTTTCTTTTTTTTCCTGTGACTTTTATTTGTGAGCTCATATGTACTCCTGTGTAAATGCAACAATCGTATCTTTATGGAGAGATTATCTCAACAAAAGGTCATATCTTTTAGTGACTTATCATGTTTCATCTTCCCCAGATGTACTAAGACACTGAGGCATGACGTAGTTTATTGAGAAGGTCATTCTAGCATACTTTCCTCATGCCACACTTCATCTGAAGAACTGTCACTAGGAAGGTAAAACTTGGATTCCCTTAGGAGTTTTTAGGACTAAATCCCTCTCGCCTCAGGAAAAATCAATTATTTCATTTGATCACATCCAGAAACCCATTCTACCTCCACAAAACCCAAGGCAATAGTTTGTGATCTCTTACTGTAGACTTTGACCTTGATGTCCAGGATGCTATCACTCTTCAGTGTGCACAGACTGCATATGCAGGCTTGAATCAGAACAGGACTTCCCACTGCCATTGCAGGTGTCTACCTCCCACAGCACCTGTGCTGCCACTGCAGGTGTCTACCTCCCACAGCACCTGTGCTTCCACTGCAGGTGTCTACCTCCCACAGCACCTGTGCTGCCACTGCAGGTGTCTACCTCCCACAGCACCTGTGCTGCCACTGCAGGTGTCTACCTCCCACAGCACCTGTGCTGCCACTGCAGGTGTCTACCTCCCACAGCACCTGTGCTGCCACTGCAGGTGTCTACCTCCCACAGCACCTGTGCTGCCACTGCAGGTGTCTACCTCCCACAGCACCTGTGCTGCCACTGCAGGTGTCTACCTCCCACAGCACCTGTGCTGCCACTGCAGGTGTCTACCTCCCACAGCACCTGTGCTGCCACTGCAGGTGTCTACCTCCTACAGCACCTGTGCTGCCACTGCAGGTGTCTACCTCCCACAGCACCTGTGCTGCCACTGCAGGTGTCTACCTCCCACAGCACCTGTGCTGCCATTGCAGGTGTCTACCTCCCACAGCACCTTCTACACATTTTTTGCATAAAAGACAGAAAACTTAAGGGACAGTGAAGGCAAAGCAGAAATGTTATTGGTTTTATTAATTATGTTTACTTCCTTGGGTTTTCTTTTTGAATCACCTTTTGCATGTGTATATTTGTAGTATACATGTGTGTATGCATGTATATGGGTGTACATGTGTGCTAGTGTGCATGCATATGTATGTTTTATTTGACTGCATGTAAAACTCAGAGGGTGACATCAGGTGTCTTCCTTGGTCACCCTCTTTGGTGGTTTGAATAGGTTTGGCCCAGATAGATTCAGGTGTTTGAATGCTTGGCCCATGGGAGTGGTACTATTATGAGATGTGGCCTTGTTGGAGGAAATATGTCACTGTGGAGGCAGGCTTTGTGGACACACACACACACACACACACACACACACACACACACACACACACGCTCAAACTCTGTCCACTGTGAAAGTCTTCTCCTAGCTAGTTGCCTTCTGATCAAGATGTAGAACTCTTCTTTAGTACTGTATCTGCCTGCACACTGCCATGTTTCCCACATTGAGGCTAATGGACCGCACCTCTGAACTTGTAGCCAGCCTTGATTCTATGTTTGCCTTTATAAGTGTTGCCTTGGTCATGGTGTCTCTTCACGGGACTTGCCATTTTGATGACTGAGGCCGGGTTCTTAGCCAGCCAGCCCCTGGGAATCCCAAGTCTCTGCCTCCTAGATGAAGAACTTACAGGTGTGCTAACAAATATATATTATATTTCACAGGTGTATTGGGGACCTGAACTCTGGACCATCTCTTTCCCTATGCCTTGAAGATTATTTTTATGTTTACATTTACCAAAGCATGGGTAAAATTAATTTTTAAAATTTTATTTTTGGATTATTTTTAATTATATGTATTTGTTTATCTGTAGGTAGATGTGTGAACATCCATGCTAGTGGCTACATAGGCTAAGATCATCAAACCCTCCAGGAGCTGGAGTTTCAGATGACTGTGAGTGGTCAGACTTGGGTGGTGGGAACAGTAGTTGGGTCCTCCGACAGAGCAACACAAGACCTTAACTGAATGCTCTTCATTGCAGGACCGTCTTTCCTACCCTACCAGTACGGTGCACTTTAAATCAGTCATGGGCAGGTAAAATGTCACCTTCTAAAAATATGTCTGACTCCTTCTTATATGTGTCTAATTGCCCAAATCCTATTTTTCATGCTGTAAATTATTTGTCTTTTGATTTTACTCAAGCTGAAGGTTGATATGTCTTTTTTTTCTCAGAAGAGAATGGTTCTATTTTTATTTTGATGACCTTACTTCCTTAAACATGTTTTCAAATGAGAGTAATAACAGACCCTTCCTCTTAGTATTGCTTGTAAAGACCAACTAGTTAACACTAGTTAACATATGTTTAAATTATGCATGGAGCTTTACCTACAAGAAACATTAATCACTGGTTGATGGTATGGTTAGTATTAGTTTTACTGCTTATGTAGCATGACTTTATTTCCTATGTTACCTTATTCTCAGGCACAGTTTTTCTTAGAAATCTGAGGAGGACACAAATTGTAAATGAGGCTTTAAACAACAGAACTTTGTGAGCACAAAAATGCTTGTGAGAAAAATCATCATAAATTAAATTGTATAAAACCTAGATTCTATGCTAAGCCTTTTTCTCAATTTAGCTTAGATTCCAGTTTGCTTGCATATCAGTTGAAAAAAACCGTGGTTAGAGATGAGGGACTAAAGTGCTAAGCCCTCAGTTCTGATGGGATTATATTTTAGAACAGCATCTGCTTTTCAGTAGCTGTGATTTGAAGTGCTTTGAGAGTCACTATCTTTTCTCTTGGCTCTGCTCTAATCCTTTTCTGTTCATTGATGTGTAGATTTTCCCTGCTGCCTTATCCTAACACTGTAGTCAGAAAAGCCTACAAATTCTTGTCAAGTGGTATTTGTTTGTGATACTTTGCTGTAGGTGAGAGAAACCAATTTTCCTTCACACAAGAAAAAAAGAGAGAGTAGTCTGTGCAACATGTCCTACACCTCTAGGGAGAACCAGGGCTGTAATTCATGTGAAGAACAGCCCCTGGGTCCCAGAGTTCAAGGGGAATGGTGGCCTAGAACTGGGTGATGGGTGGCTCTGAGGTCTAGTTGATCCAGTATTTTATTCAACCAAGAGACAGAATAAAACTTGATTTAGATAAATACACAGTTGAGCATCATGCTTAATGGTCTAAAACATTTTGTAGATATTCCAAGCATTACACATGAAATTATATTACATTGATCCTAATTGGAAGTGTGGCCTAATGTACTGATATTTATTTTTTCATCTTTTTGCCTGACATTTTTTCAGTACACTTAAAAATCTGATTTTATCCATGTTTCTCTGGTTTATATTCAAGCACAAAGGCACATTAGAAAATATTAATATTTATTTTGGAGTAACTTCTTGTCCTTTATAAAGATAAAACAAAATTATAAATCTTAATGTGGAGATCTATTATTCTAACTTAAAAGACTCTGTGTGGCGATTTGAATGAGAATGTCTTCCCCACAGTTTCAGATCTTTGACCTCGGTCCTCAATTGGTACTGTGCTTTGGGTTAGAAGTACAGCATTGGAGAGAGTATATCACTGGTAATGGCTTTGAGGTTTTAAAAGACATGTACCAGTTTGATTTTGCTCTCTTTGTCTTCATGCTTGTAATTCAAGATGGGAGCCCTCAGCTTCTAGCTTCGACAGCCATGACTCACCATTTACATCATGTCCTCTAACTCTGTGGAACGTCAAGCACTAATAAAGTCTTCATTCTATAACCTTCTTTGGCCATGGTCATTTTTCTCCCAGTAATAGAAGGGTACCCCATGTAGTCTGGTAAAGAAAATGATGGTTTTCCTTCTTAGGTGCTAAGAGCCCCTTCATAAGGAGACATCTTTGAATAGAAATAGTGCCCGAGGTTTTCACAAATTAAGTTCCTTTTAATGTTCTATAAAGATTTACTGTCAGCATCCTTCTTTTGTCATGTTTGAAATTTAATAATGTTAAGTGATCACGTGTCTACATGTATTTGAAAATTTCATGGATGCTTATATGTTATTAACATACTTGTCCTAAGAAATAAGTATCAAGGATCTACCCTTTATTTGCTCACAAATTACTAAGAGACTGTAAAGAATTCCGAAAGTAAGGGGAAGGTGCTAGAAGGCAATGTTTCCAGTCCCTGTCCTCTCTCATGCTCCATGAAGTCAGCATCCAGGCCCCCAACTTACTGCTCTGTTTTGTCCCAGCTCTATCACAAAAATATTACTCGCTATATAGAACTGAACCACATTTCTAAGTGTCAAGTAAAATCAGGGGTTTGTACCTCCTGTCCTGCCTCACAATCCCCTTTTTATAATCAGTGGATAACTGACATCTTGTAACTGGACCTATGATGCCTGCATGACTTGTACCACTGGTCAGGAAACACATTCAGGTCTCATCTTCAAGAACGCAGTCTGATTTGGCTTCTTTACCACTTTCCTTTGCTGACTCTTCTCTCTTCAGTCCATTGGTATGGAGAATGTTTCTTTCTCTTCTGTTCAAACATGATAGCTGTAAGAATGACATCTAACAATCAGCCACCTCTCCCTAGCCACCACTTTGCTCACCTCTCGCAGACTCTTACCGTGCCATGGCAGCTGGTTACTCTCTTCCCATTAGGAATGTCCACTGAATTCCATCACAGCTGTGCACATGCCAGGCTTTTTCTACAAAGATTTCTTCAACCTCAGAACCTAGAATGTCTACCCAGAATTTTCTCTCAAACCACCCTACTCTAAAATCCCAGGATAGTGTTTCATTACCTGAAACATTTCAGATGGCTCATCGTGGAACTCTTTATATCACCAGGAAGCAGAAACTGTACAGGAAGTAATACTGGACTACCAACCTCAAACTCATGCACTTCCTCTAGAAAATAGCACTGCAATAGGGGGTCAGTGTTCAAACAGCTATGGGGGACATTTTATAGAAAAATATAGTATTTTCCCCAGCCCCATATGTTGGTAGTCATTTCATAATGTCAATTTCATTTAGTTTAGCTTTACAGGTCCCAGTAGTCTTATAATTCTTATACTGCTGAAAAAAATATGAAATTAAAAGTCTCCTTGAAGGCTCAGCCATTCTCCTCTCATAAAACAAATCACATGCTTCAATATAGGAATTTTGTCCCAGAATAAAAACTCCCATTCAAAACAGGAACAACAGTAATTAAACCAAAGGGAGACAAATCTTCAGTAGGCCAAATATCAGATCCTTGACCTTCATGCTTGGCATATAGAGCTCATGTGGGCAGAACCTGTGTTTCAGTGGCCATGTGTAGCCCCACCCCTGTTTTCCTGTGGTTCATGTGGCCTCTCATTAGGCTGTTTCCAACTGTACCAACAGGATACTGTTATATGTCTCACATTTGTGGGATCTCTTAATATACCTGGATTTTCATTATAACTGAGGCTTCAGCTCCAGAGCTTTATATACAGCTAGCTCAAGCGCTCCATGCAAAGAATCTGGTACATGTTGTACGGCCTCAGCAGCTTTCTGGACCCTTAGTACAAGTTTCTATAACCCACTTGCATGGAGAATACCAATCCTTACTGCGTGCTCAAGATGCAATCTGCTCAGCATTGGCCAGAGTTGCTTAGCCTCCATGTGCTTTCATGGTAAACCTAGAAGAACACTTCTCTGGGCAGCCATTTTCCAGGGTGGTACCCTACTTGATAGTGTGACCCTTTCAGGCATTATCCATTTAAACGAAATCACACTGTTATATCCTTGAGCTCAAGGTGGGTCATTGTCTTAGATAACTTTCTTATTGCCTTTGTGAAAAGTCTAAAATTTCTCTTTAATAGAACTAATGGTGTTTTTGTTTGCTTTTTGTTTGCTTGTCTGTTTTTAAACTACAATGACTTTATTCAAACAGCCCTAACCTTACCTTCACTGGGATTCAAAGTTCCTTCTCCACCAAACTGCATATTTCTATGCACATCTCTAAGTTCATACTTATTTCTTTGTCACATTGACCATTTTTCACTTATTTCGGATCTAGTTTCTGATCTTTCTCACTGTAAATATGGGCAAATGCAGTAGTCGCCAACTATTTCACAGCCTAGATATTATCCTGCCTTGAAAATTTCTCTACAAATCTCTCAGTTCATTTTTTCAAAATGTATTACACAAACTTTTAGGACATGAGAGGAACACAGTGAGACTCTTTGCCAAAATATGACACAAATTGTCAATAGCCCAATTCTCAGAGTAGTTTTGTTCCTCTCTGAAATCTGAGGAGTCCACTCTTCACTGTCATCATCTGTGTCAGCCTGCTGGTTTGTGAACTCTCCCCCACCTCAGAAGGCTCCTTTAATATTTCTCCTCAGCTCGTTCTAGGCCATACCTCCAAACTTTTAAACATTCCTCATACACTTCTGAATGCCTATAAACCATATGGTCTCTATTAGCAAGTGCCTTTTCTTATTGCTGTGACTAGATTTGTACAAGAAATCTGAGAAAATAGAGGTTGATTTTGGGCTCAGAGTTTGAGAGTCCAGTCTATCATGGAAGAAAGGTCTGGCATCATTTATGGCACTAGGATCATAAAGATGGCAGTCTTCACATCTAGGAAGATCAGGAAACAGAGACTAGAGAATAACCAGGACTAAGCTATTTAACACACTGACAACTACTCCCAATGACTAATGCCTCCAACAGGGCTATACTCCTGACTATTCTGCCACAATATCCCATCAGATACACAGAGAGGAGGGCATTGCCAGCTATTGACCACTTGTTAAAAATATGGACCTACTGAGATAATCATGTTTTTCTTTATTCTTTCAGTTTGTTTATATGGTAGATTACATTGATGGATTTTGTATATTGAACCATCCCTGCATCCATAGGATTAAGCCTACTTGATCACGGTAGAAGATGTTTTTAATGTCCATTTTGTTAAAATTTTCAAATTTTGTGAAGTACAAGCTTTTGAATCAAGAACTAATGATTCTTTGAATTCCTCAGTGCCTGTTGTTATATATTTCCTGATTTTGTTTATTTGGATACAGTTTCTCTGTCTTTTGGTTGGTTTGGCTAAAAGTTTGTCTTGATTTTCTCAGAGAATCAGTTGTTGGCTTCATTGATTTGTTATATTGACTTCTTTGTTGAGAATTGATCAATTTCAGCCCTGATTCTGATTATGTCCTGCCTTCTGCTCCTCTTGGTGAGCTTGTTTCTTTTTTTCTAGAACTCTCAGGTATACTTTTAAACTGTTGGTCTGAGAACTTTCTAATTTCTTTATGGAAGCACTTAGTGCTATGAACTTTCCCCTTAGAACTATTTTTATTGTGTCCCATAAATTTGGGTATGTTTTGCCTTCATTTCATTGAATTAGGAAGGTTTTAAATTTCTTTTTTTTTATTTCTTCCCTGACCCACTGAGTATAGAGTTGTTCAATTTCCATGAGTATGTAGGCTTTCTGGTGTTTCTGATGTTGTTGAAGTCCAGCTTTAATAAATGATAGCCTGATAAGATACAAAGAGTTATTTCAATTTTCTTGTATTTGTTGAGGCTTGCTTTGTAACCAACTGTATTGTTAATTTTGGACAAGAGGTACTGAAAAGAAGGTATATTCTTTTGTGTTTGGGTAAAATATCCTATAGATGTCTGTTAGGTCCATTTGATTCATTATGTCTGTTAGCTTAAACAACCTAGATTAAATAAACTAGTTTAAACAACCTAGACCCTCAACTGAAGAATGACTAAAGAAAATGTGGTACATTAACACAACGTAATACTATTCAGGTTAAAAACAACAACAACAACAACAAAAAACTAATGAATTTTGCAGGTAATGGATGGATCTTGAGACCAGAAGAGAGGCAGCTAGTGAGATGCAAAGTGAATTAAATAAAATGGACCTTTGAAAGATACTTCATATTCAAACCACAGGACATACTTTTGCCATTTAAGCTTCAGCTATCCTCAAGAAAGGTATCACAAAAATTGATGCCAAAACTTGATTTACCACAGCAGTCAGTCCTCATCATGTTGAAGGTTCATCGACACTAAGGGTTTTGTTTTGTTTTATGTTTTGGGACTTCTAGAACTTTACAGTTGGAAATGTGGGCTGCTTTGATTTATATTTTTTTGTATGACTGGTTAATGTATAAATTGTGTTTATTTGTTTATCCTTTGTTCTTTTATCTAAATTATTAGAGTAGCAATGTCTTATTATGAGAATATTGAGAATACAGCATGGCATTTTCATAGTTTACATTGAAAAGCTAGTTTAATGGTATAATTTTAATACTATCATAAAATAAAGATCACTTATCATCTTGTCTAGTTTTATGTTCTCCTGACATTATTAGATTATTGCCATCTTTATTCAGTCATATATCTTCACAAATATGAAATTGGTGAGCAGAGAAAGATGAAATTGGTGTGTGTATGTGTATTCATTTGCAACATTTTTCTTTCCAGTGAAATAAGTTTGCAAGTTGAATAGCATCAAAAAGCACCTAATACGTTCCCTTCTTGCACATACCCGTCTGTTGAGTTTTCCATTTTTCTCTTTAGAAATGACTTCAGAAGTTGTGCTAATATGATTAAGATGGCTTTATTCAAATTCTGTTCTCTTACAGTTTTCCTAAGAAAATCCTCTTAGGTCATACAATGTTTTCCCTAATATTTAAATTACTCATGTCTCAGGCTGAGAGCAATGACACTAATGGGGAAAAAAAAAACAAACCAAGGCTGCCAACACCACAAAATCCCTAATGAAATCTTCTGTGGAACCCCCAGTGTAGCCTAGATACTAACGTGCTAACAGCTGCTGAGGAGTGATGGCCTTATTGCCACCATTGTTAACACTGGGTCCCATCTGTGCTGTGTCAGGCTTAGTGAGACTCACAGCAGCAGTGCAATAGAGCACTGTTCCTTCCTCACATTTCCCCCGGTGACTTCTTACTGTCTACTTCTATTAATTTACTTTGCTCCCAGCCCTACCTGGAAAGTCCTTCTTAATGTATATTTGTGTGGCACACAACACAGTGAGCCACACTCAGGCTGATTGGCTGTCTTAAAAGTGACAGCATAACGGGAAAGGATCAACTGCTCTGAGCAAGACTGCTGATAAAGTTATGCAAATGAGAGAGCCAACTTGGCCTCCAGATGCAAGCACAGAAAGCTTGTCAAGAATGTTAAACACAGTTTTTTACCTTTTACAAAACACAAGAGAAGCCATGATTGATAGGTAGTTCATAAAATAATAGAAGACATATTTTAAAAGATCATGTGCTTCTACTCAGTATTCTCATCCCCAAGATGGACATGACCTTTGGAATCTATGTGAAAGGACACACATTCAGAAACACAAAAATATTTCTGGAAAGATACAGAATTGCTAAAACATGGTGATTTAAATGAGCAACGTAAGATTAATTTATACAACCAATCAACCCCATCCCATTTCTGACACAGGGTCTCATTATGAAGTCAAGGTTGAATGTGAACTCACGATGTAGCCCAGATTTATCCCTGAACTCCCAATCCTGCAGCTTCAGCCCTGCCCTGCGGGTGCTAGGATTAAAGGTAGGTCATCTCACTCAAACTCCTCATGTCCTAATGATGCTGTAGAGGAGAAGAGAGCTCCCTTATCTGATCAATGTGAGAGCAGCCCTACTTGCCACAATACCTTCGAAGAGCACGGGCTACTTGATCATCTTATAGAAGACTGAGACTTTCATAAAATGTTCACAATACTCTTAAATGGCAATACATTCTGAACTTGAGCTCAGTTATTATTTTTTTAAGCTATGTCATACAACTTCTCAAGGGAGGCATAAAAACCAGAGATGACCTCTACTTTAGAGAAGAACAACCATGCTCATAAGCAGAAGAGTGTATAAGGAGCACTGACTCTGAGGATAGTGTCCTAAGCAGTCACTGTAGCAGAACTCCTCCTCTTCACACACTTGGCCAAGTAAGGCTTACCAGTGGGACCAATTTCTACACGAGTAAAGTGTTCAAGGTCATCCGGTACTTGTATTAATTTCCTAGGGATATAATAACAAGTTCTGACAAAATTAGTGGGGCTTAATGCAATAATTATTCTCTCACCTTTAAAAGGATTAGAAATCAGAAACAATCTGTGATTGATTCCCAGAATTCATGTTATGGATGGAAAGAACAGATTCCCGCAAGCTGTCCTCTGATCTCCAAACATGCTCTCCCAATCCAAACACAGAAATGAGTAAATATAAAAGTCGTTTACAAAAAAAGAAGCACCAGAAAATCGAGAGCAGACAATGAGTGTCTTAGAGTGCACAGCTAGCGCCTCAGCATGCCACTGTATATGTCTCTTAGAAGTGTTAATGAGAACTGGCGGTTATCTGTGTGCTTTAGTATAATAATTTTGGCTACAGTGGAGAGGAAGCAGGGTTATTAGTGATGAGGCTATCTATGTAGAAGATGCTCAGGGGTACATTTGAGAAGTTAAATGTAAAAGGGGCAGATTAAGTACAAGGTGGAGAGGAAGCAGGGTTATTAGTGATGAGGCTATCTATGTAGAAGATGCTCAGGGGTACATCTGAGAAGTTAAATGTAAAAAGGGCAGGTTAAGTACAAGGCATACATGAGATTTGTAGGTTCAATGGTTCCATGTTCACTGACTACCTTGTTGCCTGATTTTAATGAGAAAGGAAGGACAGCACAAAAGAAGAAGGGGGAAAATGATTAACAAACACTAAGGTTGCTTGCAAAATCTATAAACAAGCATATTATTTTATGTTTAGTTAAACACACTTGTAGAGTTTAAGTGAAATTGTTCCTTTTAAGGTGATGAATCTTACTACCAGGCAGAGGAAACCTTCCTTCTATTTGTTAGGGGAATCTAAGAGACTAAAAAAAACCATATAGGCTATTAGAGTTCCCCTCTGTTGCCTCCAGAATGTAAAGGTAAGACCTTATTATTGAAGATACCATGCACTTTAGTCACAGAACTTGGAGAAATCAAGTTGTAAGTGACACAGAAGTCTGCTTCCTGGGGCCTAACTCTCATTGTATCTGAAGGTACCACGGAATCTGTCTAAAAAGGAGCAGTCAATAGTTCTATTCTACTGAAAAGCCTGTGAAGCATCACAATGACTAGCAGAGCAAGATATGCCCAAGAGTGCAATAGTTACACATGTATCCTAAGGATGACCAACAACTGTCTAGTTGGATTATGCCCCGCTCAACACAGGAAAATTTACTGTTGCTAACTGTAAACCTGCCTAACCATCCATGGTTGATTGGACCACGGGAGCCTAGAGGACAACCAACTCCCCACCCCCTTTCTAAACCAATATAATTCTCAACTGTATTCTGAAGACTGATCTTTATATTCACAGATAAATGTAACTCTCATCCGTGAGCAAAGAAGCTTTCTCCCCCAAAAGACAGAGACCATTAGAGACCACTGATCAAAATGTAGAGGAAAATGACTATGGGTGCCCATCCCTATTGACACAGGTACAATGCAACCCTCACACTGAAGGCTCAGGGAGTATCATGGGAGGGTTAGAGAGACTGTAAGAGCCAGGGCACCAGAACACCTGTTGGGAAACAGTGTCTTCTATGCATGATGGGTATTTGTAAACATGATATCTTACCAATACAGTCATCTAAGCAAGGTCTGAACAATGACATTACCAGTTGACATTTTAATGTTGATGAGGGAAATCTCACAAGGCTCCTCCTAGATTAAGAACAATTAAGGCAATTCATTGTTGCTAAGAGAGGGAGAATCATTTTTTTCCACGATGAGCCCTCTGATAAAATTATCTAATCCTAGTCCTAACCCGAAATAGTCAGACTTAAATGCCTTAAGCAAAAATACATGAACAGCTTCAAATAGACTCAGTAGGCTGTATGTATGTGTTTCTGTGTGTTCATGCTTGCGTGTATGTGTGTGTGTGTGTGCGCATGTGTGTGTGTGTATGTGAATGCGCAAAACAAAAATGAAGAGGTAATAAATTCTAGAAGAAGTGGAAGGGAGTAGGAAAGGGAGAGGGTGGGGTAAATATCGTGTAAACACAGTTCTTGTGTGATATTTTCAAAAACATATTACAAAACTGCACTCACCGTCAGAGGAAACTAAGTTGATTCATCCGAGCCAGATCAAAGACATCCTTGAATTTATCTAAACAGGTTATGATGATGTCTCCTTTCCTTGGCTCCAGCTAGGAGCCATGATACTCTAAAATTTTGGAGGTTTAGTCACTACAAGTTCTGCAGCTCCACATGGGCCTTTCAGAGAACTAACTCTGAAAATTCTCGGCTGCTATGCATAAAGCCCAACTTCTACTGGATAGGTTATGTGATAAGACCTGGAGACTTCATGGAAAGAGAGGAACCATAGATAATCAGGCTTCCAACTTCTCCCAGTTAGTGTGATAAAGCTGTGAGTGAAGGAAATCTAGCTGCCAATTAATTGGCCAGATGCCTGATAAAGATAAACACAACATCTTCCAAGCTATGTCCTTCCTAAATTTCCAGCCCACAAAATCAAGAGGCCTAATGAAATGGTTGTTACTGAAACCACTACACTTGAGGTAGTTTGCAAAAGATAGCTGTAAGCAACTATATAATGAAGTATCCCAATTCATTTACTACCTAAACAGAAATGTTTATAGGTTAGCCTAGAAATTACAATAATTCTAAATGCACAGTTCTTCCTTATTAATATTGAGTACAACAGCAAATCAAGTCATGAATCAGTGGATATTGACAGGAAAGTCTGAATCAGTGCATTTTATAGGCATAGGAAGAATAAAGTCAGAACTGCAACTAACTTCCCTAATCCTGACAGAGCATTTCACTAAGTGATTCTGCAGGGCTGATAATTCAACGCTGAAGCTCAGTCTCTCCAAACAGTTTTTAGATGGCTAATCAGTAATTAGCAGGAAGAACAAAGCATCTAGGATAAACAGAAAATACGGCTTTTCTAGGAAGATGAGATACCTTCACGGGGGTCCAGCCTCTCCCATCTTCCCTGCTCTACTCCCCACTATGGTAAGCAGAAACAGCAGAGGCTTGGAAATTCATCAATCTTCATGCACTTGAGTATTAACCACACTCAAGCTGATTCTGAGGACACAAGTTCAAATCTATCTGTAAATCTGAGTGCTTGTGTGTCTTCAATTTGTGATGTTCTGTCTTCACTAGCTGTCTGCCCACATTACTTGTTTTACTGAAAATCTCAATGGACTATTCTTGTGTGAAATGGTCTTGACACTGCTTTGGTCAAGAAATCATATCTGCTTCTTTTTGAAAAGTTTAAATCCATTTACCTGTTGGACCAGTAAATGGGTATCTAACATCTTGCATGGCTATTTGCCCCTTAAACACTAACAGTGAACATTAAGTCACTAATCAATCAATGATGCTCCAATGAGTCTAGCACATTCCAGCAGCTGCTGCATGCTACACTTCAATGCCACACCAAAGGGTTAGACTTTCAGTTCATATTGGTCCAAGCGAACATTTTAAAATCAATGCTAAAATATACTTGGTGTGTTAATAGAGCTACATCAAGAACCACTTCCTAACCTTATATTAAAGAGCGTAGCCAAAATACTAATGATATTCTTCTTGGAAATTAACTGAAATAACATGGAATTTCTTAAAATCTTTGAAGTGAATACCAAGGATTTATAATTTTATTTAAAATTTTTATTGAAACATAGTATTTGTAAAGTTGTGAATACAGCCTAATAACATGGTACCCATATGATGTAATATCCTATCAACAGATTGAACGCTTCTGTCTCATGGGAACTATTTCTATGTGTCAGGAGTTTGAAATAAAACCTAGACTTGAGTAGAGCATTACTCAACTTCCATGTATATGTATCTTTTTGTTATTGAAGACCAGCTTTAGCCCATAGTGGTCTGATAGGACACATGGGATTATTTCTATTTTTCTGTATCTGTTGAGGCCTGTTTTATGACCAATTATATGGTCAATTTTGGAGAAAGTACCATGAGGTGGTGAGAAGAAGGTATATCCTTTTGTTTTAGGATAGAATGTTCTATAAATATCTGTTAAGTCCATTTGGCTCATGACTTCTCTTAGTCTGTCAACGTCTCTGTTTAATTTCTGTTTCCATGATCTGTCCATTGATGAGAGTGGGGTGTTGAAATCTCCTACTATTATTGTGTGAGGTGCAATGTGTGTTTTGAGCTTTAGTAAGGTTTCTTTTACGTATGTATGTGCCCTTATATTTGGGGCATAGATATTTAGGATTGAGAGTTCATCTTGGTGGATTTTTCCTTTGATGAATATAAAGTGTCCTTCCTTACCTTTTTTGATGACTTCTAGTTGAAAATTGACTTTATTTGATATTAGAATAGCTACTCCAGCTTGCTCCTTCAGACCATTTGCTTGGAAAGTTGTTTTCCAGCCTTTTCTCTGAGGTAGTGTCTGTCTTTGTCTCTGAGGTGTGTTTCCTGTAGGCAGCAGAATGCAGGGTCCTCATTGCATATCCAGTCTGTTAATCTGCGTCTTTTTATTGGGGATAGTGATTGTTGTTTCCTGTTATATTAGTGTTTGGATGTGAGATTATGTTTGTGTGCTTGTCTTCTCTTTGTTTTGTTGCAAAACGATTAGATTCTTGCTTTTTCTAGGGTGTAGCTTGCCTCCTTTATCATTTATTATCCTTTGTAGGGCTGGATTTGTAGAAAGACATTGCATAAATTTGGATTTGTCATAGAATATCTTGGTTTCTCCATCTATGTTAATTGAGAATTTTGATGAATACAGTAACCTGGGCTGGCATTTGTGTTCTCTTAGGGTCTGTATGACATCTGAAGACTTCTTAGAATTTAATGAAAATGAAGGTACAACATACCCAAACTTATGGGACACAATGAAAGCTGTGCTAAGAGGAAAACTCATAGATCTGAGTGCCTGCAGAAAGAAACAGGAGAGAGCATATATCAGTAGCTTGACAGCACACCTAAAAGCTCTAGAACAAAAAGAAGCAAATACACCCAGGAGGAGTAGAAGGCAGGAAATAATCAAACTCAGAGCTGAAATCAACCAAGTAGAAACAAAAAGGACTATACAAAGAATCAACAGAACCAAAAGCTGGTTCTTTGAGAAAATCAACAAGATAGATAAACCCTTAGTCAGACTAACCAGAGGGCACAGAGAGTATGTCCAAATTAACAAAATCAGAAATGGAAAGGGAGACATCACAACAGAGCCAGAGGAAATTCAAAAAATCATCAGATCCTACTACAAAAACCTATGTTCAACAAAACTTGAAAACCTGGAGGAAATGGACAATTTCCTAGACAGATACCAGGTACTGAAGTTAAATCAGGAACAAATAAACTATTTAAACAGTCCCATAACTCCTGAAGAAACAGAAGCAGTCATTAAAAGTCTCCCAACCAAAAAGAGCCCAGGTCCAGATGGGTTCCGTGCAGAATTCTATCAGACTTTCATAGAAGACCTCATACCAATACTATCCAAATTATTTCATGAAATTGAAACAGGTGGAACACTACCAAATTCCTTCTACGAAGCCACAATTACTCTTATATCTAAACCACACAAAGACCCAACAAAGAAAGAGAACTTCAGACCAATTTCCCTTATGAATATTGACACAAAAATACTCAATAAAATTCTTGGAAACCAAATCCAAGAGCACATCAAAACAATCATCAACCATGATCGAGTAGGCTTCATTCCAGGGATGCATGGATGGTTTAATATATGGAAAACCATCAATGTAATCCACTATATAAACAAACTGAAAGAACAAAACCACATGATCATTTCATTAGATGCTGAGAAAGCATTTGACAAAATTCAACATCCCTTCATGATAAAAGTCCTGGAAAGAACAAGAATTCAAGGCCCATACCTAATCATAGTAAAAAGCCATATACAGCAAACCAGTCGCTAACAATAAACTAAATGGAGAGAAACTTGAAGCAATCCCACTAAAATCAGGGACTGGACAAGGCTGCCCACTCTCTCCCTACTTATTCAATATAGTTTTTGAAGCTCTAGCCAGAGCAATCAGACAACAAAAGGAGATCAAAGGAATACAGATTGTAAAAGAAGAAGTCAAAATATCACTATTTGCAGACGATATGATTGTATACTTAAGTGGTCCCAAAAGTTCCACCAGAGAACTGCTAAAGCTGATAAACAACTTCAGCAAAGTGGCTGGGTATAAAATTAACTCAAACAAATCAGTAGCCTTCCTCTACCCAAAAGAGAAACAAGCAGAGAAAGAAATTACAAAAATAACACCCTTCATAATAGTCCCAAATAATATAAAATACCTCGGTGTGACTTTAACCAAGCAAATTAAAGATCTGTATGATAAGAACTTCAAGCCTCTGAAGAAAGAAATTGAAGAAGACCTCAGAAGATGGAAAGATCTCCCATGCTCATGGATTGGCAGGATTAATATAGTAAAAATAGCCATTTTATCAAAAACTATCTACAGATTCAATGCAATCCTCATCAAAATTCCAACCCAATTCTTCCTAGAGTTAGACAGATCAATTTGCAAATTCATCTGGAATAACAAAAAACCCAGGATAGCTAAAACTATCCTCAACAATAAAAAGACTTCCGGAGGAATCACTATCCCTGTACTCAAGCAGTATTATAGAGCAATAGTGATAAAAAAAAATTGTATGGTATTGGTACAGAGACAGACAGATAGACCTGTGGAATAGAACTGAAGACCCAGAAATGAACCCACACACCTATGGTCACTTGGTTTTTGACAAAGGAGCCAAAACCATCCAGTGGAAAAAAGATAGCATTTTCAGCAAATGGTGCTGGTTCAACTGGAGGTCAACATGTAGAAGAATGCAGATCGATCCATGCTTATCACCCTGTACAAAGCTTAAGTCCAAGTGGATCAAGGACCTCCACATCAGACCAGATACACTCAAACTAATAGAAGAAAAAGTGGGGAAGCATCTTGAACACATGGGCACTGGAGAAAATTTCCTGAACAAAACTCCAATGGCTTATGCTTTAAGATCAAGAATCGACAAATGGGATCTCATAAAACTGCAAAGCTTCTGTAAGGCAATAGACACAGTTGTTAGGACAAAATGGCAACCAACAGATTGGGAAAAGATCTTTACCAATCCTACAACTGATAGAGGGCTTATATCCAAAATATACAAAGAACTCAAGAAGTTAGACCCCAGGGAGACAAATAACCCTATTAAAAATGGGGTTCAGAGCTAAACAAAGAATTTACAGCTGAGGAATGCCGAATGGCTCAGAAACACCTAAAGAAATGTTCAACATCTTTAGTCATAAGGGAAATGCAAATCAAAACAACCCTGAGATTTCACCTCACACCAGTGAGAATGGTTAAGATTAAAAACTCAGGTGACAGCAAATGCTGGCGTGGATGTGGAGAAAGAGGAACACTCCTCCATTGTTGGTGGGATTGCAGACTGGTACAACCATTCTGGCAATCAGTCTGGAGGTTCCTCAGAAAATTGGACATTGAACTGCCTGAGGATCCAGCTATACCTCTCCTGGGCATATACCCAAAAGATGCCCCAACATGTAACAAAGACACGTGCTCCACTATGTTCACAGCAGTCTTATTTATAATAGCCAGAAGCTGGAAAGAACCCAGATGCCCTTCAACAGAGGAATGGATACAGAAAATGTGGTACATCTAAACAATGGAATATTACTCAGCTATCAAAAACAATGACTTTATGAAATTTATAGGCAAATGGATGGAACTGGAAAATATCATCCTAAGTGAGGTATCCCAATCACAGAAAAACACACATCGTATGTACTCATTGATAAGTGAGTATTAGCCCAAATGCTCGAATTACCCTAGATGCACAGAACGCATGAAACTCAAGAAGGATGACCAGAATGCGGATGCTTCACTCCTTCTTTAAGACGGGAACAAGAATATCCTTGGGAGAGGATAGGGAGGCGAAGTTTAGAGCAGAGACTGAAGGAACGCCCATTCGGAGCCTGCCCCACATATGGCCCATACATATACAGACACCAAAGTAGATAAGATGGATGAAGCAAAGAAGTGCAGGCCAACAGGAACTGGATGCAGATCTCTCCTGAGAGACACAGTCAGATTATGGCAAATACATAGCTGAATGCCAACTGAGAACAGGACCCCCGTTGAAGGATTTAAATAAAGGACTGAAAGAGCTTGAAGGGGCTTGAGACCCCATATGAACAACAATGCCAACCAACCAGAGCTTTCAGGGACTAAGCCACTACCCAAAGACTATGCATGGACTGACCCTGGGCTCCAACTGCACAGGTAGTCATGAATAGCCTAGTAAGAGCACCAGTGGAAGGGGAAGCCCTTGGTCCTGCCAAGACTGAACTCCTAGTGAACAGGATTGTTGCGGGGAGGGTGGTAATGGGGAGAGGATGGGTAGGGGAAGCCCATATGGAAGGGGAGGGGGAGGATGTTGGTCTGGAAACTGGGAAAGGGAATAACAATCAAAATGTAAATACGAAATACTCAAGTTAATAAAGAAAAAAAAAGAAATACCCAATTTAATAAAGGTGGAGGAAAAACAACAACAACAACAACAAAAACAAAAACAAAAAACGTAGAATTCTGGTCTTCTCCGTCTTTTTTATTTTTCCTTCAGACATCTATCCATCTGTTTGTTTTTCCATCCATCTGTCTGTCTATCTTATTCGTGTGTATGTGTCTGTGTGAGTATATTCTATGTATACGTGAATGATCACAGAAGACAGAAAGACAATAATACCTGTAAGCTAAAGTCCGAGGTGATTGTGAGCCACCACAAGCCAACGCTAGGAAAGAGACTCTGGTCCTCTGAAGCACCATAAGCGCTCTTAACTGAGCTCCCTGTGCGGGCGCATGCCCTGACTTTTGATTTCATTTTGTTATGTAACCGTGCAGATGAGAGAACGTGTAGTATTTGTCTTTCTGTGCCTGTCCTATTTCACTTAATGTAATCACCTCCATTTGTAGCCATAGTAGTGCTCATAAGCAAGAGTTTTTTTGAGGGAGACACTTAAACCACTGAAAATCATGTCTTTAAAAGCTTCCTCTCTGCTGGCCACTTCAAAGCCTTTTATGCAACTTACCTCACTTCAACTTAACAGCGTCCCAAAGAAACACTAAAATCTCCTCATTTATTATATGTGTGGAGAAACAGATATAAATTTTCATAAATGGGAAATTAGCGGAGAAGTTCCTGTGTTCCCATACAAGATCCTAAAGGTGGCAAATGTGATATCTCGGATGGCTGCTCTGCATTTTAGTGCCAGGTGTTGCTCTTTGCTGGTCGCACGCTGTGCTGTCTCTCCTTCTATGAGAGAGGTCAAGGTTCACACTGCTGGCAAGTTAATTTTACCTGCTTCGCAATGATTAGCAAAGACACCCTTCACCCTTCTTTACAGTAGTGTCTACATGCTGGTCTACATGCTGGTCTACATGCTGGCCTGAGGATTCCTGAGGAGCACCCAGACACTGCTTAGTCATAGAGTATGACTAATTACTTTTAAAGTTTTGATTGACTGATTTATTTATATACTTGTACTAATTTTAGATTAATTTTGTTAAAATACACAGGTCTAAATGCTAAATAATTGTGGTGCGGAAGGTAGAGACTATTCCTTTATTTTATTTTTTATTGGATATTTTTATTTACATTTCAAATGTTATCACCTTTCCCAGTTTCCCATCCATAAACCCCCTATCCTCTTCCCCTTCCCCCTGCTTCTATGAGGGTATTCACCCACGCATCCATCCCCTCCTGCCCTGACATTCCCCTACAGGACCAAGGGCTTCTCTTCCCATTGATGCCCAGCAAGGCCATCCTCTGCTACATATGCAGCTGGAGCCATGGGTCTGACCATGTGTACTCTTTGAATGGTGGTTTAGTCCCTTGGAGCTATGGTTGGTTGGTATTGTTGTTCTTATGGGGTTGCAAACCCCTTCAGCTCCTTCAGTCCTTTCTCTAACTCCTCCCTTGGGCACCCCGTTCACAGTTCAATGGTTGGCTGCGAGCATTTGCCTCTGTATTTGTCAGGCTCTGGCAGAGCCTCTCAGGAGACAGCTAGATCAGGCTCTTGTCAGCATGCACTTCTTGGCATCAGCAATATTGTCTGAGTTTTGTGGCTGTAGGTATATGGGCTGGATCCCCAGGTGAGGCAGTCTCTGGATGGCCTTTCCTTCAGTCTCTGCTCCAAACTTTGTCTCTGTATTTCCTCCTATGAATATTTTTGATCCCCCTTCCTAGAAGGAATGAAGCATCCACACTTTGGCCATCCTTCTTCTTGAGCTTCATGTGGTCTGTGAATTGTATCCACCTCTATTTCTGGTTTTTAAATCCAAGAACAAGAAACATTTTTCTGGAAAAGCTTAGATACTGAAAAAAAGCTATGGAACATCCCCCATCCCCATCCCAAATTGTCTAGATATGCCAGTATGTTGTGGCAGGAGCGACAAATGTCAGCATGGATATGTTCCACAAAAACTTTAAGAAGTACATAGGGTATGATTTGTGTACAGAGTTCACAGTTCCCTAAGTCCCACTCAAGACCATTCAATAAGCAACTGTAGCAGGTTGGCCAGACAACATGTAGATTCTTCCAGGAACACACTGCAGGGCCACTTCTCTTACTCTGGAGGTTCAGGGAAATTTTCTCAGAGCTGGTGATGTGCTAAATGGGAATCCAAGTATGACTAAAAATTGTCAAGAGCAATGTTAGGAAGAAGAACTGAAAAGCCCAAGGTAAGTGGTATAATGGTCCTCTGGCATGCCCTCACGGAGGACTCCAGGGCAATGGTGGTAGGTAGTAGGCAGGCAGAAGCAACAGAAAGGGCTCTCTCTAGACCAGAGTGAGAGTTGATGCTTGTTTCGACCTTCTATGTCCCTAAGGGTTTATGTGATAAAGACTTGACCTCTAGCCTGTGCTCCTACAATAATGTGGGAAGATGGGGCTTCTCCTATCACACTCATACTGTGACAACTAATAATATTTGCTTACTTCATTGAATCTGATATACATAAAGCACATGCACATGTGTATGTGTTTCTGTATGTGCATTCTTGTGTGTGTGTGTGTGTATATGTGTGTGTGTGTGTGTGTGTGTGTGTGTGTATCTATATGGATATATTCATTCTATCAGTTCTGTTCTTCTTGAGAATCATGTTTACTACAACTGCCATGATGTACAGGTACCTCACAAAAGGATCAAAGTGATCATTGATTTTTTAACTCCACAGCAACAACATAAGTGTTTTTCCCTCTTACCATGTTTCTCAGATTTTTTGTCACAGTGATTTGAAAGTGACAATGTTCATGGAGAGTTGTTGACTGGAGAAAGAGATGCAATCATTGTTACATAACAAAACAGAAATTCAGAGGGATTCTGAAATAGGAAGAACCATTTGTCCTTGCAGCAACTAATCCAGAAAGCATTGTTATAAAAACTTCAAGGGAAATAAATAATGGAGCCAGGTAAATTTGGAAGGCAATGGAATGAAGGCTCATTCCTTGCTGAGGAACTATTAGTAACTGATAACTACTGGTATAGAGACAGTCATTTTTGATAAAGAATACAGGTTTTGCAAGTTAAAGTCTCCCAGTATAAGGACACACATCCAAGAATATATGGCCAGCACAATCTGGACCTAATGGATGTTAAATGAACAAACACACAGAGAGAGAGAACACAGAGTTGGGTGGGTAAAAGAGGGGGATCTGAGAGGAGTTGAGGGACAAGATAAATATAATTAAAAAACATATTGTATGAAATTCTCCAAGACCTCCTAAAATGAGTTTGTGTTCTCATAAAAGCTTTTCATTGGTTTCATCATTAACAATTTAGGTGTGTATTAATTATTACTTCTGAATGATGTGCATACACAGAGAAAATTGTCTCCTAATCTTCTCAAACTAACATATTGCTACTGGCCTGCCATAATATGAAATCTATTCATATTTTAAATTTTTTATTATTTTTAAAACTAATAAACAAAGAAATTCCTTTTACCGGCAGATCAGGATTGGATGGTGTCATAGTTAGGGTTTCTATTGCTGAGGTGAACACCAGGGACAAGAGCAAGTTGGGGAGTAAAGAGTTTATTTGGCTTACACTTCCACACCACAGTCTATGAATGAAGGAGGTCAGGACAGGAACTCAAACAGGGCAGGAACCTGGAGACAGGAACTGAGGTAGAATATATGGAGGGGTACTGCTTACTGGCTTGCTCCTTATGGTTTTCTCTGCCTACTTTGTTTTAGAACTCAGGACCATCAACCCAGAGATGGCAAGACCCAATTAGCTGGTCATCCTTCATAAATAACTAATTAACAAAATGTCCTATATATGGATCTTATAG
The DNA here is from genome assembly GCF_011064425.1 of Rattus rattus. NCBI lineage: Eukaryota > Metazoa > Chordata > Mammalia > Rodentia > Muridae > Rattus > Rattus rattus. The sequence continues at coordinate 149,785,264 of NC_046154.1, read as the reverse complement.
GGATATTTTCTCATTTGAGGTTCCAGCTTTTCAGATGAGTTTAGTTTGTGTCATCTCGACACAAAACTAGCCACCACAGAAAACAACTGGTGCCTTTCATGAAACATTTTCAGCAGCTGAGCATGACTCTTAGGTAAAGACACAGGCTAGGTTAAACTCACACATCATTTTGAAATTAAGGTAGTGTGTATACTGGCACATTCAAGGAGAAAATTGTAGTCATTGGTGAAAGAAAATCCCAGGTTACAGCTACCAAAGGAACCAAAGCCAGTAATGAATTTCTTTTTCTAATTTAAAGTATTACCTGCATTGTCATCTCCATACTTTCCCTTCCCAATCCTAGTCATATTTCAGAACTAATTCTCATAGGGGGTTGTCTGATAGTGCTATGTATTCAAATGCTAAATCCAGACCCTAAGATCTGATTGCCCCCTGATGAGGAGATCCTAATACCAAATGATGCTATGCAATTTTGCTCCCCAAGTTAATTGATCATCACAACTTATGAAAGTTGGAGGATTTAAATGCTTAAGATGGTAATGGAAAAATAATTTAAATACAGAACTCTAAACTCACCAGAATAGGATAAATAATAGAATTCTTTCTCCTTACTTGCCAAATACAAATGGATGGGACATTGAAAATGTAATTATTATACCATAGATTTCATAATTGGGCCTACTGTATATTGTTTATGGGGAAATATAGGGACTTGGTCTGGTCATGCAATATATTCAAATGCTAAATACTGACCCCCATGATCTAGTTGTCCTCATATATGTACACCAAATGATGCTGTGTGACCTTGTTTCGCAGGTTAATTGGTCAATAAAAGGCTGAAACTTGTGATTGGGCAGTAGATAGAAGTAGGTGGTTTTTAGTTACCTGGCTGGGGGTTACAAGTAGAGAGAGTAGAGGGAGAATAGAGGAGACCAAAGGAGGAGGTTGCTATGAGAAGAGATGGACCATGAGAACCTGGCCTGTAGAAACAGCAAGTAACAAGAGACATATGACTGGGATGTAAGTTAGACTAGCTCCAAACCTTGCCCAATCTAGGCTCACGGCTTGTAAATAAGATACCTGGATTGTGTGTCCTTCACAGGGCTAGCAAGAACTTAGTAATTCCTTTTACAGATTCTTACAAGTCAGTGCAATTTAAAAATTCTTCTTGGTTGCATTTGGTTTAGAAAATTCATCAATTGGTGTGGACCAGAGAAAGCAGCAGTCTTAAGAGAAAATGGGGGAGTAAGGGTACACAAATAGCATTTTTTAAACCTGGTAGGCTCACAGTTTTAATTTTTTAAAAGTAAAAGTAAAAAGGCCTAAAAACCCCAATTTTATTTTCCTATTTGTGCTCTTACATTCTTTAAAGGCCATCATAGGCAGCAGTGGAACTGAGCCATGGCAACGTCCAGATGAAGTGTATGACTAGCCTGTAATTCCCCATACCAGACTTCCGGTTCCTTGAAATTGAAGTAGTTTTGCTCAGCTGCGTATCTCTTACAAACTTGTCAATAAATGACCGTTAGGGGAGGGAAGTGAAATGGTCCTTATGGAAAAATCCTTGAAGGTTTGCAGTAACTGACACTCTCCATCAAGGTTTTATTTCCTTCCACTACTTAAAGAAACCAAACCAAACCCATTTGCATTTGCTTCCTACAAGTCCAGTAAACACACTGAAGCCATTTGGCAGGCTCTGGCTCATCCAATATTTATGAAATTAGCCATAACCCAGCAGATTTGAACATTTCAGATGCCCTAACAATGCTCTTAACCATTGATCACCACAATGTAGCAGCAGGTCAGGGCACCAGATTGGGGAAGGAGTTATTGGAAAATCACCTAGATCTCCAAGTGGTCTTGACCTCCTTTGAAACACATCTGTTGTAGTGTGCTCAAAGATGACAGGATGAGAAGACGTTCCCTACCCATGTCTCACATAAGCTCAAGACTGGTTCTCTGAAATTGTCCAGAAATTAAGACAAAAAAGAAAAAAAACCAGCACAAATCCTTGTTCTCTCAATATTTACCTCAATAAGGATGAACTCTTTACAAAGCTGTTTTCTCTCAATAAAGTGGAAATCTTTTAGTATCTTTCCCTTTACCTTCTGTACACTCCGTAGCCAGGGTTTTTCTTTTCTTTTCTTTTCTTTTTCTTTTTCTTTTGGTCCTTTTACAGCCAAAGAGAAAATAGAAAAAAATTTAAAGAAATATGTCTACAGTTCTTCAAACATAAATCAGAATGTTTCCGTGTGTTTCGTTTTTGTTATCTTTACACAAACTAGTCACCTGGATGAGAAAAACATCAATTGAGGGGTTGCCTGCATCAGACTCATCTGTGGGCACATCTGTGAGACAGATTTAAATTAATGATTGATATACAAAGGTTCAATCCACTATGGGTGGTGCTGTACCTGAGTGGGTAGTCCTGGGTTGTGTAAGAAAGCCATCTGAGCAAGCAAGGAGGGGACAGCAGGTAAGCAGTGTTTCTCTACAGCCTCTGCTTCAGTTCCTGCCTCTAGGTTCCTGCCTTGAGTTTCTGTCTTGCCTTACTTGATGATGAACTGTTACTTGTAGGTCAAGTGAACCCTTTCTTCTCAAATTGAGCTTGGATTGGTGCTTTATCACAGCACAAAAGAAGCAAACTCAAACACTTAGAGTACAGATAAGGAATTTAATGAAATCTATACTCATAATTCACATTTCTCTTATAGTTCTGTGCACATTAAAGTACTTCTCTTTACAACGATATTCAGGACTCAGTACATGATCCTAAACATAAACACTACATAAACTTTTATGTCTACAAACAAACCAAGAATCCTGACTACAGTGCTTGCTATTTTCTAATTAAAGTACAACCATCCACTATCATGTATAGCAAATACTCCACACGGTGAAGGCAGACTTTCTCTCACCAATCATTCTCACTTCTGACAGTTTCACAAAAGAAGCTGAACGCAATTCTATGTATTTCAAATTCAGAAAGTCTTATTTAATTTATTCCTCCAGATTGTCATATAAATATAGTAAGGAAAGCAGTCTTTTCCTTTGTGAAGACATGATAGAAATCATGACTGAAGTAGGTTAGGCTAGGCTATACTGCTAGAGCAAGGTGACTCTAAATCGCTAAAGATTAGCAGTGCTCAAAAGGCCCTTTCTCATGCTGACACGATGATTCATCAGGAGAAGGTGCTTGGCACCAAACTTGAGATCTGAGTTGAAACCTCAGGACCCACAAGATAGAAAGGGAGAACTAACTTCCATAAGTTGTCCCCCGACTTCTGTGTGTGAACTATGGCATGCACATCCTCACCAAACACTAAGTACACACATAAATAAATGTAATAAAACAAGTTTAGGTCCTTTTCATCCTCACTGTATTACCACAGGGCAGTCACTGAGAGGCATTGTGTAATGGAAGACCATCTCAACACACACTCCTGTATTGATAAAGACAAGAAAAGGACTCTTGAAGTATCTGCTAAGAAGTAGTAACAACCACGGTAGTCATGTTTCGTTAGCCAAGACAAGACACATGACAATATCTCACATCATAAAAATACCTGTGGACAACATGTAATGACTACTCCAGCTTAAGATAAGCTTTCTGTACACACACACACACACACACACACACACACACACACACACACACACACACACCCCTTTTTGTAAACCAAGTCTTGTGTATTTTTAGCTACTCTTTACAGCACACAGAAACGTGAGATACATTGTTTCAAATGTTAGGTTAAGGAGAGAAGGAACCATAGACCAGCACCAGTGCAAAGGTGTAGTTAGCTACATTTAATGCATTGTCCTTCTTTAGGGTGAATGGAAGAATTACAAAGTCAACTCTAAGTGCAGATTTCATAATTTCATTATCATGAAACAAAGAGAGACTAGGGATAGAATTTACAAATCAGAAATTTTCGATGTATCCACATATGAGGCAGATGAATAATCCATTGAGCCCCCCAGTGGCTCACTAGCACTGAAATCTATGCAGCGCTAGAGCAGATGGACACAGTATAATTCAGCAATAAAGAGAATCTCCAAGCCAAAATGTAAATTTCTTATGCTTTAAGCTTTGGATGTACAGTTTATGTAGCTAAATATTCATTTCGAAAGATTTTCTTTCTCTTAGTTATGTAAATTTACATGAAATTATCCCCCATGATTCTATTCTTATAATTAAAAACACCCCTAGTATTATCATATGAAGAGTTTTACACAAAATGACAGCCAAATTAATGTTAGCTACCAGCTGCTGAGTGCCCCGTTGGCCGTGCTGCATACAAGTCACAGGGGACTGAGATGTGACTGGTCTTCAACACACTGACAGCCTGGCTCGATTGTCCTACAGAGCATTCCTTTCATTAGTGTAAGATTCTTATCTTCTTCATCTTTTCTCCTTAAAAAAAACCCTGAAATGTGAGTCTGCATGAGTGAAACAGAAGGGAGATTATGAAGGGAACAGGAATGGGATTATGAGTTAGAAGTGTATATCCTGACTATTCATTGATAACCGAATATATGATGAGCTTCTGAGGTTATCAGAATAAATAGTTTCTACTCCTACAGTAGGAAACACTTTTTTTTCTATTATTTCTGTAGGCCTACTTTGTCCTGGGCTCTCATCAATATCTTCTTAGTCCCAGGCTACAAAGGAATATTAGGTTGACAGGTATTTAGATATATACCAATTTATTAAAATGTAAATTTATAAATATATGTGAAAATTCGAACATATTTATAAAGAAAACTTGTAGAACTCCTTGCTCATAATAACTAATAGTAACCTACATCTTGGATTCCCTGAGGAAATCAGTATCAGACTATAAAACTATACATATTTGAGTCATCTTATCTGAATTTACATGAAGCCTAGGAGAACACCTCCTCATCCACTGAATTTCTAAGAAATTACAGAGACTGAATACATGGTATCCTAGCATTGGGAAACTGTGTATGGAAATCCCTCAGAGAATGCCAAAGAACTGAACTAAAAGGGGCTGACTGAAGAAAAGGTGTTTCCAAGCAAATGGGGTAATGGTTACTTCAAGACAGTGTGAAGTAAGTCTTACAACTCTCACTTTGACTGATGCAGAATGTTTGCAGAAGGCTTACCTCCTTCTTTCCTTCATTAAGCATGTCAGATTAATTCAGAACCAGCTTTTGATCTACTAAGGCTTAATGTTTAGATACTATTACTAACTTTTTGTTGTTTTGAGTGTATGCGCCAATACCAATATGAGGCCCGAGATCCCATGAAGACTGAGTGGGTCCCAGAGTTTTTTCTTGGTTCTAACATTTTCAGGAAATGGGGCCATGCCATTTCTAGGACTTAGTAAAACGCACGTAACTGTCATTTGGTGCATGTTGACTTTCATTAAACACTCTATAACAGTGAAATGCTAGTGTTTGCTGTTGCAAACTGCAGGGGCAATGCTGCCCAGCGGTGTGACTGTGATCACAAAGGCTGTCATCTCAGTCTTGCTCTGGCTACGCTCATAATTCTCTAAGAAAAATTAACCTCTGAGAGGATTCATATGCATGGGCCACGTGGTGTGTATGTTATATGATAAGCTTCTTATGGGAGTGGGGAGCAAGAAGAGAAGAACTATTCCAGAAAGATGTGTTAATTGTCATATTGCTTTTGAGATTGGTGCAACTAAAATAAATCACTAACAGAGTGAGGGCATGCATGTGTATCTTAATTGTACCACATGCTACTTAGCAAGGAAGTGATTCTGAGGTGATTAAGTTAATTCTGGTTAACTGCTACAAACATTGGCAGGGTAAAATTAATGACTCTGGGTGCTCATGGTGCCAAATGGAAAGCAACCCAGGAATTCTGTATTCTGTCAATCGTGATACCTCATTTGAAAAGTATGATTTTGTGCCTCCGTTTGCTTCATTGGAATGAAACTTGTGAGTAAATGAACTTACATACAATTTTAAAAACTCTTAATAGCTACTTTGCGTGGATTGTGAAATGTCCCATGTCACCTCATGTGCTAGGAGGTGGGTTGACAGGCTTTTAGGAAACAATTGGATCCTAAGAATGCTGATCAAATTAATCAATTAATCTTTGGATGGATTCCCAATCTGCTGGCGCTGTGTGCGCATGTGCATGCGTGTGCATGTGTGTGCATGCGGGTGGGCAAGTTTACATGTGCCATGCATGCATGCTGAGGGCAAAGGACAACCTTTGTGAGATAATTCTCTCCTAGAAATGGCAGCATTAGGTGCTGAAAAGTAGGACTTGCCAGGAAGAAATAGGTTACTAGAGCCACGACTCTGAGAGTTACGTATGACCTCTTACGGCTCTCCTTTCTGACGCCTGTCTACTATGCTGTGCACTGATGTCTCCTCAAAAGCTTACACATTCACAATGTTCTGCCTCACCAGAGACCCAGAAACAAAAAGTTACATGATCATAAACAGGCACCACCAAACCAAATATTTCTCCTCCTTTGACTTGCTCTCTGTTATTTCCCACAATGATTAGAAATGTAACTAGTAAATGTCTGTAAAACAAATGACAAAGGAAAACTGTTTCTACTGAAGTAAAGTCAGTTTCCACAATGCAAATTGTGGTGGTTTAAATAAAAATGGCTTCCATGGGTCCACAGGAAGTGTCACTGTTAGGAGGTGAGGCTTGGAGTAGGTATGGCCTTGTTGGAGGAAGTGTGGCTTTGAGGTCTCAGGTGCTGGAGCCCAGGCAAAGTGCTGACAGTCTAGTGTCCTTCGGCTGCCTGTGGATCAAGATGAGGAGATCTCAGCTCCGTCTCCAGCACCATGCTGCCTCCGTGCTACAATGCTTCCCTCTGTGTTGATGATGGACTAAACCTCTAAGCTGTAAGCCAACGCTAATTAAATGTTTGCCTTTATAAGAGTTTCCACAGCCGTGATGTCTTTTCACAGTGAAAGAAACCATAACTAAGAGATAAGTTTCAGACTAGATAACCAGAATATAGTTATATCGCTGCCCTTAGCTATGTAATCATGCTAGTGCATATATGAGAGACTCTAATCTCATGAGCAATATGATTTTAAAAATTGTTCAGCATTGTTTCTGATTCCTAGCAAAGCAAAGCACTGTGACTTTTGGATTTATACTTCCATTCTGCTCTTTGGATATTCAATTAAATAATGGGTTTAGAAACATGCCAACAGAATTTGCTCTTAGGCGTAAATAATTCAAGAAGCTTTCCAGCTCTGAGTCCTTTCTTTTGTAGATGGATGCTTGAATAATGAAGACAGGAGCTCCTAGTGTACCTACTGTGTGCCAGAAGTGCCATAGCCACTAAGAGAAATCCCTCTTCCTGAACACAGCCTCATCAAAGCGATAACACCCTACGGAGCCACTGTTGTAACTTGCACTGAATGCGCAGGGAAGTGTATATTATAAACTTGTATATGTATATATTTAAATATTTTCTCCAAATATTAGTTTATACAAACAAACCTTCTAATTGAGCCCAGCTAATATATTCTTTTGCCATCAGGGACCCACAGGTTCCGATGAGGTAGCAGCCCGCACTCACATGTTAAGGGGTACCAAGTACCATTGTGACATGTAATAAGTACACTTCCGGTGCTGCACTTTTTTGCAGTGCTCAGAGTCTTATCATTCTGTGTTGTCACATTTTCTGTGCTGCTCTCTCTCTTGGCAGAGCAATATCAACAGTGATGCAATCCACCGATGCTGGGAATCAAAGTACTGGTGTCATTCTGAGCTCACCCATTCTCTAGCTATGTGAAATGGCGTACCCTTGTTTATTTTTCTCTGCTCCCCAGATTAAAATGGGATGAAGAACTCTGGCAGGCTGAGTGTGGAGGCTGAGATAACCCACTAAGGTACGTTGAAGGACAGAGTCTGCAGCAGAGTACTACAGGCTCACTGTTGTCCAGGGATCACTCTGAAGTGTGAATGATGGTCAAGAGTTTCTAGTACAGGGAAGAATCTTCCTTGGCACAGAAACCTCAGACCATCAGCAAACACAGAGGTTTAAAATCTTTAACTCCAAAGTGGGCCACCATGTAAGCAACGCAGTAAGGAAGACTGCGTTTTCAGACTTAAAATATGATGTACCACACATGTGGGTCATCAAAGCATCATACACAGAATGTATCATTAATCCTTTATGTACAATATGGATGGGATTATAAGCCAAGCTTTTGGAATTCCAATGAATGATTGTAATAATCTAAGTCTTTCTGTAGCCTAAGCATACTCAGTAAACTGAAATATTTCACCTATTTTTTCTTTATGTACTCAAGATGTTATAACTTCAAAAATAGAAAGTGACTTTAAATTGAACTCTTTCATGCATTATAGAGTTTACATTTTCAATACCTGTACTAAAAGCTACATGTGAATTTAGATATAACAAATTTACTCATTTTTTTATGGAGACACCATTTGCGAAGGACTTACTATCCTTGCTCTGTGCTAGGGGATGAAAATAAGAAACGAAAACACATTGTCTCCAAGAAGCTTCCAGTGCACAGTAAGACAGTAAGACAGGCTGCCACACAGGAACTGTGAGTAGAAAAAGCCATGCCCAACAAGAAAGTCAAGCCCTGAAGCAGCTATCCTCTGAGGACATTATATTAAGGATGAAAATCAACATTTGTTATTTTTCTATTTTTTGTTGCTTTGTTTTGTTTACAGACTAAGTTTCAGGGATGAAAAAAAAGAAACATTTAGAAACTTTTGCTCTCTTGACAGCAACACATTGCAGTACTTAGAAAAAGAGATTTGAATAAAATCTCTGAGAAGCCAACACAAGCATGAATGGTCCTGGCAAAACCCTGAGAGGATAACATGGATTCTATAAGACGTGGTATTGGTGATAGATCACACATGAAATGATCACTTGACACGAATCCTGTCCTAGGAATCAAGCAGGACTTTAGTGATATAATGAGATTGGATGTTGATGGCCATTTGCCTTCTTTCCTGAAGAATTATTTATAAAGTCTTGGCAGTGTATGTGATAGAATTACCAGCCAGGATGCCAAGTTGGGAAACGCCTTCTCTCAGCTTTAGCCTTTCATCCCCGAAGGTCAGAACAAAAGCACAGAACTCGAGATTGCTGCGTGGCTGCGACAGGAGAGCATGGGAGGTGTTGTGGAAGTCGCTTACTGTTTCCCTCAGACACCCATGCATGTGCACTGCCATGGAATCCTCCCTCTCAACTGCCTTGTTCACATGGCACTGTTATTGGTAATTTTTAATGCAATTTTATTTTCTATTCTTAGAGAATTTCATACATATATACAATAAACGTTGATTTTACTCCTTTCTTTCCCTTCAAGTTCTCCAGGCCCCCATGCCACCTTACCAAATTCTTAACTTACATTGTGTACCTTTATTTTCATAGGTAAGGGCCATCCACAGAGCAAAGGTCACCTACTAGGTGCTATACCTTTGAAGGAAAATGGCTCTCCCTTTCCCAGCAGCCAGCAACTGCCAATACTCTTGGCTCCAGGCTGCACCTCAGGAGCCCCTCTCCCATCCATGCAGAAATGCTGAAAGGGTTGATCGTGTGCAGGTCTTGTGCAAGCAACCACAGCTGTTGTGAATCCATATGTGAACTAGCCCTGTCCTATACAGTATATGCCTTACAGTCACACTCCCCTACTGTTGTCTCTTATAGTCTTTCTACCCATTATAACCAGGATGTTCTGAGCCTTTGGGGAAGGCAGTCATATAGACACTGGTAAGACTGAGCACTGCATAGCCACCTGTTCTCCACACTTTGTCTACTGTGAGTCATTCTATGAACTGCTTTCCTTTGCAACAAGAAACTGCTCTGATGACAGTGGAGGGCCTGATGGCGAGAAGGATACACATTTTAGGAGGCAGTTTGATGCTGCATCCGCTCTTTAATCAATTTGCTTATTTCTTTCCTAATCAGTTTTTCCCCTTCTTCAGTGGAATGCAGACATGATAAAAATGCAACATATTTGTTTTAAAAAGAATTCTAAAAGTGAACTAGTTCAATGATCTCAGAGCTTACAGACACAAGAGGGAGATCTTAATTTATCTATTTCCCTAGAACTTCATCTAAAATCTCCACCGTGATGGTTGGAGAGGTAACTCAACAGTTAAGAGTGTTTACTGCACATGCGTGCACATCAGAGCTGGGGTTCCAACATTCATATAGCAAACCCAGAGTGGTCCTGTGCATACCTTCAACTCCAGCAATGACGGCAGCAGGCAGGGGGCCTAGGGCTTAGCCCAAAGCTGTAAGCTCCAGGCCAGTAAGAGACCCTGCTTCAAAGGGGTAAGATGGAGAATACTACAGAAGGACAGCCTGTCCTATATGCTACTCTTATCATACATATATACACCACATATACACATATACATTACACATACATATACATACACACTTAGACACAGTAGAATAAGATAAAATAATAAAACCTCAGCAGTAAAAATCTAACTACTAATGGAATCTTTCCATTTTTCAGAGATAGTTACTTGAAGTAGAGTTGACACATGGTAAGCACTCTATAATGTAACCAGTATAGCATGTGTCCTTTCTCTCATTTTGGGGGGTGTTGTTTGTTTGCTTGCTTTTGTTTTGTTTTGGTTTGGGTTTTGTTTTATTTGGTTAGCTGTTTAGATGGGATATCATGTGTCCCAGGTTAATCTTGAACTCACCATGTAGTGGAAACTTTAAATCCCTAATTTTCCTAGCTCCACTTTCCAAATGCTACTTTGCAATGTATCAACATTACACTCAGCTTCTAGAACTTCCAAAAAATTCACTCTGTGATGATTTGTCCATTGTTCAAAGAGTATGGGCCAGGGGACCACCAGTATAGGAGGATTTCCTTCTGGTGAGTTCAAGGCATCTGGCAATATAGACATTCCCCCCTGCCACATGGAGAAACATCGATGTGTCACTTTTCAGGATGCTGGTGGACTATTAAGGATCTATTTACAGTGAGTGAGAACATTAAAAAAGTGATTAATTTTTGGAAAAGATCTGACTAGATAGAAACTCCATATCCGTTAAGTGTTTCAAACTAATGCATTTTCAACTTGTCAACTCTCTGTCTTATGAAAATATAGATTTGAATGAATCAAGGGACAAATTCAAAGAAGTGCCGAATGCCATAATTTGACTAAAACAAGGTGTTGTCCAAGCTTGCTTTCATGAACTATGCATATCTCTCCTACAAAAAGAAAAATAAGTACATTTTCTCATAATAATTTTGATATGTAATTTGTTTCTTGTAACCAGTGATGTATAGTTTCTTCACTAAATCAAACAACAAATGAAGGCATTTATAACTGTGTGTGCCTAATACTTTGTAACAGACTGGGACATTGGACCTGACATTTGAGGAAAGGAAAAATAAAAGAAACCCATAGAAACCTCCCTCAGTTTAAAATCTAATTTGAGGCAGCAAATCCACAGGAAATATAAGAAATAGGTACAGTCCTCATTTAAAAAACCATAATTTTAAACTATTTTTCAGTATTCCTTATAATGTACACTAGTGCCCACAGAGGCCAGAGGAGGGCGCCAGATCCCTGCAGCTGCAGTTACAGGCAATTGTAGCTATTCCATAGGTGTTCTGGGAACCACTCATGTCCCCTGGGAGACAGCAAGGGCGCCTAACCACTGGGCCATCTCTCCAGCCCGACAACTATTTCCTAAAGCCAGACTGTACCTATTGATAATATTACAGAGATTCTCGGGGAATTACTTCGCAGTTCTTCTACATATAACTGAGAAGCTGCTTCCAAGGCTCACAGGACACCATGCTGCTAAAACCAACAGTAGTAATAAGAGGACAACCTTTCATCTCTGTCACCCAGGAGACGTGGCTAACCTGTTCAACCATCAGCAAGACTCAGAAGTGTGACTAAAGGAAAAGAGCTGGAAGCAGTGAGATGGAGGTGCCATTGAGGTGTAGCTGTGATTTGCAAGGGCACCACGTAAACCTTTGTAGGAATCTAGAGGAGCCAAAGACATGGGAGAAGGAGAGAAGAAAGTGTTTTTCTCTCAACCGACAAACATTCCAAAACTGGGCTCTAACTGGTAGTTTCTGCCAAAATCATGTTACCACAAAGCAAATACTAAAGTGCCTCACATGATTTTAAACCCATAAATACATAAAACCAGGTCTTCTCATGAAATAAAATAGCATCATCTCACTGGATTAGTGGATTACAGTTACAAAGACATTTGCAGCTTTACAAAGGCACACTTCCTGTCCTGGCATAAAGGTTCAGAAGTAGCTTATGTTGTTACTACATAAACCTTTTAAAGATCTCATAGGTAGGAAAAGGCCTTTCATGATATGGACTTCCTGGGTACCACAGTCAATTACAGATATGGGTAGCTTTCTTGATGGGAGTTTCTTACTTTCTTGGAAGTCCCCCATATTTATCTGGGCAGAATTTGTCCTTTTAAGGTTTTTTATATTTTATATCTGTCTCTCTTGAGCATATGTCTCTCTTAGCATATGATCCTCTTTAGATGCCCCCTCAAAGGTATCTAGGTTTTTCCAAGCTGCATGGTTTTATTTCTTGTAATAGTTTCTTTGAACTATGGGAAAATGAGTAAATGTGTGAGTGAGAGGCGTCGACCCAAGAGAAGAGGCTGATTGGCTGCCCTGTGCCAAGTGATCAGTCCTGAAAATACATATACAAGTAACATGGATTCACCAAGTTATACTTAGAAATATATATATATATATATATAATTTCCATGCAATAACATTATTGAAAAAAACCTGAATTTGAAGGAAAACAAGGAAGAGTTTGGAGGAAAGAAAGCAAATGGAGAAATGTTGTAATTAAAATATGATCTCAAAAATAAGAAAGTAAAAATTGTGGATTTTTTATATTTAATGGTCAATATGATCCCACTAGAGTTTCAAATGGAGCACCTGTGATTAGCTAACAAATCTAGTTTATGGAATGAAATGGCTTTTTCAAAAGTTCATAGAAGTTGATGGAGACAAACTGACCACTACTGGTATTTCTAAGCTGTATTTAAAAGTCTTTTGTTTGGCTTTTGTTTTGAGACATTGTATTGTTGTAATTATTAAAACCTAATTTTGGTCAGTGGTCATTTTCTCCTGTAATTTAAAAGAATGAATAGCTAGGATGTTGAGTCTGCAGATGCCAATTGTAAGATGGGACTGTAAATTGCCTGAATGGTTTTGTTTGGAATAATGGATAAATCATCATCTATCTACTATTTATATCGCTCATTCTGTCTGTCTATCTGTCTGTCTATCTATAATCTATTTATCTTTCTATATACTTATCTATTTATCATGTACCTATTTATGTTAGTTATGATTTATCTATCTATCTATGTACTCAATCCATCTATAATTTAACTTTTATCTCCGCCTATCAAATCTTGAATATTTTAGAGGGAGAATAGTTTGATTTACACTGCAGAAAGAGCAGTGAGCATTAGGTATCTAGTCTGTCTCTCTGACTGTTCACTGTTGGTTTATTTTATCTAGTCTCTCTCTAATCCAGTTGTAGATTGTTCTTGGGCAATGCCAATCTCTGTAGGCTGAGTTCGATAATTTGAGGAAATGAGAACTACTAAAGTATGCTCTTAATCAAGATGATGATTCATTACATGCTAGTACAAATAAAAGTGATGCTTTAAGGAGTCAATTTTTATTTAAATAAATGTACATATCAGAAAAGAAATATTATGGCATATTCCTACCTCAATCTTAAAAGTTAGCAATTGACTCCCAAGTTGCTGTAGAGGTTTTGAAAAGATTTGAGAGTTTTGAAATGTAGCATGGAAAACTATAAGGCTAAGGCTAAACAATCATTTTCTACTAAAATATGTTACTGTTAATGCTTCAGAATGACAGAGTTTAGAAGGTCAGCGGTCTGTGTTTAATTTCATACCCTGCCCACAGATACTTAGATAGATGAGCCATCGAGCCCGACCAGAAAGTGCGATGTGATAGGCTGATCACTTTCCTGTCTCAGAGCAAAGTCACTGTTTGTGAGCAAGAATAGAACAATTACAGCACCTCGACTGTTGAGCAGACACATTCATATCAGTAATTAGCATGATGGTGGCCATCTGGAAGAGAGGACAGCTAAGTTCAGCTAGGTACAAGAGCTAAATGGAAAGATCTGTCTGTCTGCCTGTCTCTCTCCTTTCTTTTTTGGTCTTTTTATTCAATACTAGAACCCATTTGGCCACCCCCCCCAAAGCAGAGGATTTTTAAGATTCAACTTTTAATTTGTTTACAGTTTCCACTCATCTGATGCACCGTTTTCAAGAAAATCTAGATAAATCAATAAACACGAATTCAACTAGCTGTTTTTAAAGGATTTTGTTCTAAAATAAGAGAAAAAGTTTACTATTTGTTCACAGACTTTGTTCTTCACAGTCAAATAAAATTACCATATTGCAAGAGAAATCTTAAACATTTAAAAGAAAATATTTTTCAATATTTATTTTTAGTAATAGTGATGATAACATACATACTAGGTGCGCCTGCATACCGTGGACTCTGCTTAGCAGCTCATTTGGTCTTTATAATAACTGTATTTGCTACACTCTCCTTGTTCCCTCTCTGTCAAGATTCTGAGGCCATGCAAACTCCCTAAGTGTATGAAGGCTCTCTGTCAGCCATCCAGTCCAAGTGACTTGCCCCTGAGCAGTACATCTGCCACCGTACTACCCCTCAGAACTCCAGAGCACCATTTACAAAGAGAAGTCTATCCACTGATACCCTGCCCCGCGTGACTGCAGGCTCTTGATGCCTCCCGTGAGAGCAATGCAGAGTTCCCCTGAGCCTTCCATTAGCTTACTCCTCTTGAGAGTCCAGCATGCAGTCAGAACTTCTGTCCCTTCCTGTTTATTTCTTCACTCTCCCTCTTCTCCAGACATTCCTCCATCCCTCCTACTTTACTCCATGGTTCAGAAAGCCTCCTGTGCCTTGTAAAATCTGCATAATTAGGTTCCTTCTCTAAACTCTAAGTCCCATACAATATGGAGTGTGCTCTCACATGAGCTTGTATAGTGAATGACATGTCTAGTATTCTATGCTATGTCTAGCAAGTTGCTCTACCATAAAATCCTAGAATCTCCTCAAATATGACTTTTGTTCTGTTCTGTTCGCAGTGACAGAAGTTGGAACATAGCGGAACTTGGTAGCTTACTGTCTTTCCTTCTATAACAGAATCCAAGAGGACTGAGTTATAACAAGACGGTAGTAAACACAAACAGATATGATGGTATCAAACAGATTGATGGTATCAAAAGATGGTATCAAAAGACTGAGTTACAACAAGACGGTAGTAAACACAAACAGATGTGATGGTATCAAAAGATTGATTAACATATGAAACACTTAACTGTGCAGCTATGAGATTATGTTCATACAAGACCTATTCGTGACTTAATCTGGTTCCTTATATACAAAGTCATTAAAAAAATAGTTCTGTGACCTCTCAAATGGAAGTAAAATCACTTCATAGGTAACAGAATATAAAAAGATGAACAAACCTTATTATGCAAAAGTAAATTAGGAAATCCCATGAGTAGAATCTGAAATACCAGAATATTGTCTAGGCATACTTGCTAGGTAAATAGTATGCAGATTACAAGCATTTTTGAAACACAAAGAATAACAAAAAAACCCAATTTTTTCTATTATAAAATCTCAATCAAGGCATTTCTGGAAAACGTTTTTGATTATAAAAAAAAATATCACTTGGCCTACACCCAAAGCTGTAAGCCAGTTGCCAGAAATGCTGACCCCTGAGAGCAGAGTTAAGACCAACTCTTCTGCTCCCAGCCATACACCTGCAGGCCTCAGGACACACAAACCCAGGAGCAGTGGGACAAAACCCTTCAGGTTTTCTTGTGCCTGGAGCTGAACTGGTCCCACAGCTTTCTGTACCCAAATCCCTTTGGGTAGAGAGCTGGATTCTCAGAAGTGCAGGCATTCCTGAGAGATCAGGGGAGACCTCCATTTCAGCTCACATTGCTGGCCTAAGAGGAAACTGCCTAGTGTGCTCTGGATACAGGAAGCTAGGAGAAGTCAGGGGCAGGACCCTTCTGGTTTGTGCCTATGCCCAGAGCTAAAATCCCATCACCAGAAGTACTGACACACCTGAGAGCAAAGGTAAGACCAACTCTTCTGCTCCCAGCCACATGCCTGCATGCCTCAGGAAACACAAACCCAGGGACAGTCTGGGACCGGACCCTTCCTGTTTCTACATGAACCCTGAGCTGACCCGGCTATCTGTACCCAGATCCTGTTGTAAGAAAACAGGTTTACAGGAGTGCTGACAGACAGACTTACAGGAGGGTCAAGCTATGTCAGAGATAGCAAGACAAGCTAACATCAGAGACAATTTGATGGAGAGAGACAAGCACAGGAACCTAAGCAACAGAAACCAAGACTACTTGGCACTATCAGAGCCCAGTTCTTCCATCAATGCAAATGCTGAATATCCAAGCACACTGGAAAAGCAAGATTTGGATTTAAAATTACATCTCATGATGATGATAGAGGATTTTCAGAAGGATATAAATAACTCCCTTAAAGAAATACAGGACAACACTGGTAAACAAGTAGAAGCCTTTAAGATGAAATGCAAAAATCCCTCAAAGAATTACAGGAAAACACAACCAAACAGGCAAAGGAATTGAACAAAACCATCCAGGATCTAAAAATAGAAATGGAAATCTTAAAAAAAAATCACAGAGAGAGAGACAACCTAGGAGATAGAAAACCGAGGAATGAGATCAGGAGTCATAGATGCAAGCATCACCAAGAGAATACAAGAATTAGAAGAAAGAATCTCATGGGGAGAAGATACCAAAGAAAACATTGACACAACTGTCAAGGAAAATGTAGAATGCAAAAAACTCCTAACCCAAAACATCCAGCAAATCCAGGACACAATGAGAAGATCAAACCTAAGGATAATAGGTATAGAAGAGAGTGAAGAAGACTCACAACTTAAAGGGCCAGTAAATATCTCCAACAAAATCATAGAAGAAAACTTCCCTAACCTAATGAAAGAGATGCCCACAATCATACATGAGGCCTATAGAACTCCAAATATATTGAACCAGAAAAGAAATTTCTCCCATCACATAATAGTCAGTATACCAAACACACAACACAAAGAAAGAATATTGAAAGCAGTAAGGGAAAAAGGTCAAGTAACATATAAAAGCAGACCTATCAGAATTATACCAACTTATCACCAGAGACTATGAAAACAAGAAGATCCTGGACAGATGTCATACAGGCCCTAAGAGAACATACATGCCAGCCCAGGCTACTATATCCAGCAATACTCTCCATTATCACAGATAGAGAAACCAAGATATTCCATGACAAAACAAAATTTATATACTATCTTTCTACAAATCAAGCACTACAAAGGATAATAGATAAAAAACTCCAACACAAGAAGGGAAACTACACCCTAGAAAAAGCAATAAAGTGATCTTCTTGCAACAAACCCAAAAGAAGAGAGCCACACAAACATAATTCTACCTCTAACAACAAAAATAACAGGAAACAACAATCAATGAACTCAGTTCCCCAATAAAAGACATAGACTAACAGACTGGATACATAAAGAAAACCCAGCATTTTGCTGCATACAGTAAACACACCTCAGTGACAAAGACAGTACTACCTCAGAATAAAAGACTGGAAAACAATTTTCCATGCACATGTCCCCAAGAAACAAGCTGGAGTAGCTATTCTAATTTCAAAAAAAAATCAACTTTCATCCAAAAGTTATCAAAAGAGATAAGGAAGGACACTTCATATTCATCAAAGGAAAGATCCACCAAGGTGAACTGTCAATCTTGAATATCTATGCTCCAAATACAAGGGCACACATATTCATAAAAAAACCTTACTAAAGCTGAAAGCACACATTGCACCTCACACTTTAATAGTGGGAGATTTCAACACTCAACTCTCAGCAATGGACAGATCAGGGAAACAGAAACTAGGAACAGAAACTAAACAGAGTCACAGAGAAACTAACAAAAGTTATGAACCAAATGGATTTAACAGATATCTACAGAAAATTTCATCCTAAAACAAAAGAATATACCTTCTTCTCAGCACCTCATGGTACCTTCTTAAAAATTGACCGTATAATCGGTCACGAAACAGGCATCAACAGATATAATATGATTGAAATAATGCTATGCATACTATCATATCGCCATGGACTAAGGCTGGTCTTTCATGACACTAAAAATGAAAGAAAGCTCACTCACATACACATGGAGGTGAACAACACTCTGCTCAATGATAACTTGGTCAAGGAAGAAATAAAGAAAGAAATTAAAGACTTTTTAGAATTTAAAGACAATGAAAGCACAACATACCCAAACTTATGGAACACATGAAAGCAGTGTTAAGATGAAAACTTATAGCTCTGAGGGCCTCCAAAAAGAAACTGGAGAGAGCATACATCAGCAGCCTGACAGCACACCTAAAAGCTCTAGAACAAAAAGAAGCAAATGCATCCATGAGCAGTAGATGGCAAGAAATAATCAAACTCAGGGCCGAAATCAACCAAATAGAAACAAAAAGAACTATATAAAGAATCAACAAAACCAGGAGCTGGTTCTTTGAGAAAATCAGCAAGATAGATAAACCCTTAACCAGACTAAGAGGGCAAAGAGAGTGTATCCAAATTAACAAAATCAGAAATGAAAAAGGAAACATAACAACAGAATCTGAGGAAATTCAAAAGCCTATATTTAACAAAACTGGGAAATATAGATGAAATGAACAATTTTCTAGACCAGATACCAAAATTAAATCAGGATTAGATAAACCATCTAAACAGTCCCATAACTCTTAAAGAAATAGAAGCAGTTATTAAAAGTTTCCCAACCAAAAAAAAAGCCCAGGACCCAATGTGTTTAGTGCAGAATTCTATCAGACCTTCATAGAAGACCAAATATCACTACTGTTCAAACAATTCCACAAAATAGAAACAGAAGGAACATTACCCAATTGCTTCTATGAAGCCACAATTACACTTATACCTGAACCACACAAAGACCCAACAAAGAAAGAGAACTTCAGACCAATTTCCCTCAGGAATATCGACACAAAAATACTCAATAAAATTCTCGCAAACAGAATCCAACAACAGATCAAAAGGATCATCCATCATGATCATATAGGCTTCATCCCAGGGATGCAGGGATGGTTCAATATAGGGAAATCCAACAATGTAATCCACTATGTAAACAAACTCAAAGGGGGGGAAAAAACCACATGATCATCTCATTGGATGCTGTGAAAGCATTTGACAAAACTCAACACCCCTTCATGTTATAAATCTTGGAAATATCAGGAATTCAAGGCCCATCCTGAAAAATAGTAAAAGCAATATACAGCAAACCAGTAGCTAACATCAAACTAAATGGAGAGAAACTCGAAACGATCCCACTAAAATCAGGGACTAGACAAGGCTGCCCACTCTCTCCTTACTTATTTAATACAGTACTCAAAGTCCTAACCAGAGCAATCAGACAATGAAAGAAGGTCAAAGGGATACAAATTGGAAAGGAAAAGTCAAAATATCATTATTTGCAGATGATATGATGGTATACTTAAGTGACCTCAAAAGTTCCACCAGAGGACACTAAGCTTGATAAACAACTCCAGCAAAGTAGCTGGGCATAAAATTAACTCAAACAAATCAGTACCTTCCTCTACTCAAAGGATAAACAGGCTGAGAAAGAAATTAGGGAAATGGCATCCTTCCCAGTAGTTCCAAGTAATATAAAATACCTCGGGGTGACTTTAACCATCAAGTGAAAGATCTGTGTGACAAGAACTTCAAGTCTCTGAAGAAAGAAACTAAAGATCTCAGAAGATGGAAAGACCTCCCATGCTCATGGATTGGCAGGATTAATATAGTAAAAATGGCCATTTTGCCAAAAGCCATCTACAGTTTCAATGGAATCCTTATCAAAATTCCAACTCAATTCTTCATAGAGTTAGAAAGAGCAATTTGCAAATTCATTTGGTATACCAAAAACCCAAGATAGTGAAAATTATTCTTAACTATAAAAGAACTTCTGGGGGAATCAACATCGCTGACCTCAAGCTGTATTACAGAGCAATAGTGATTGAAACTATATGCTATTAGTACAGAGACAGGCAGGCAGATCAATGGAATAGAATTGAAGACCCAGAAATGAACCCACACATCTATGATTACTTGATCTTTGACAAAGGAGCTAAAACCATCAAATGGAGAAAAGATAGCATTTTAAACAAATGGTGCTGGTTAAACTGGAGGTCAGCATGTAGAGGAATGCAAATCAAACCATTCTTATGGTTCAAAGCTTATATACAAGTGGATCAAGGGCCTCCACATAAAACCAGATATGCTAAAAGTAATAGAAGAAAAAGTGGGGAGAGCCTTGAACACATGGGTATTGGGGAAATTTTCCTGAACAAAACACAAATGGCTTATGCTCTATGATCAAGAATTGACAAATGGGACCTTATAAAATTGCAAAGCTTCTGTAGGGCAAAGGACAGTGTCATTAGGACAAAATGACAACCAACAGATTGGGAAAAGATCTTTACCAACCCTACATCTGATAGAGGGCTAATATCCAAGATATACAAAGAACTCAAGAAGTTAGACTCAAGAGTCAAATTATCCTATTAAAAATTCAGGTAGAGAGCTAAACAACGAATTCTCAACTGTAGAATATAGAATGGCTGAGAAGTATTAAAAGAAATGTTCAACATCCTTAGTCATCAGGGAAATGAAAATCAAAACAACCCTGAGATTCCACCTCACACCAATCAGAATGTCTAAAATCAAAATCTCGGTTGACACAGTTGACAACAGATGCTGGCAAGAATTCGGAGAAAGAGGAACACTCTTCCATTGTTGGTGGGATTGCAAGCTTGTATAACCACTCTGAAAATCAGTCTGGAGATTCCTCAGGCAAGTGGATATACCTGAGGACTCAGCTCTACCACTCCTGGGCATATACCCAAATTATGCTCTAACACATAGCAAAGACAAATGTTCCACTATGTTCATAGCAGCCTTATTTATAATATCCAGAAGCTGGAAAGAACACAGATGCCCTTCAACAGAGGAATGGATACAGAAAATGTGGTACATCTACACAATGGAGTACTACTCAGCTATCAAAAACAATGACTTCATGAAATTCATAGGCAAGTGGATGGAACTAGAAAATGTCATCCTGAGTCAGGTAACCCAATCTCACAAAAACCACACATGGTGTTCACTCACCGATAAGTGGATATTAGCCCAAAAGCTTGAATTACCCAAGATACAATCCACAGACCACAGGAAGCTCAAGAAGAAGGATGACCAAAGTGCAGATGCTTCAGTCTTTTTTAGAAGGGGGAATAAAAATATTCATATGAGGAGATATGGAGACAAAGTTTGGAGCAGAGACTGAAGGAATAACCATTCAGAGCTAGGAATCCAGCATATGTATCCACCAAACCTAGACAATATTGATGAAGCCAAGAAGTGTATGCTGACAGAAGCCTGATATAGGTGTCTCTGAGAGGCTCAGCCAGAGTATGACAAATACAGAGGCAAATGCTGGCAGCCAACCATTGAACTGAGAACAGAACCCCTGTTGGAGGAATTAGAGAAACATTTGAAGGAGATGTAGGGCCTTGCAACCCCATAAGAACAACAATACCAACCAACCACAACTCCCAGGAACTAAACCACTCACCAAAGACTACACGTGGACAGACCCATGGCTTCAGCTGCATATGTAGCATAGGATGACCTTGTTGGTTACCAATGGGAGAAGTCCTTGGTCCTGCCAAGGATGGACACACCCCAGGTGTAAGGGCATGTCAGGGCAGGAAGTCGGGTCATTGAGGAGGCAGAACACCCTCATAGAAGAAGGGGGAGGTGGGATGGGATAGGAGGCTCATGAACAGGATACTGAGAAAGCGAATAACATTTGAAATGTAAATAAAAAATTTCTAATTAAAAAAATCACCTCACTTATTTAGATAACATTATTATTCTACATTTCATAATGAAAATAAGTAATCAATCTATTTTTCTTCAATATTTCTCCACAACACCTCCATGTGAGTCTTATTTCAAACCCTGGATTTGCCCTTATTTGTGTCTTATAGATAAGGAAGCTCCTTGCAGGGTAGGTGTCTTGGTAGCCCTGGGCCGACTCTCCCTTCTTCCTTACTTGCAGCTCTCATCTAACCACAGAATTTGTTGGAGAGACAACATCCTGATGGAGAACAGTCAGTGGCTTTGAGAAACAAAAGTCCGTTAAAGCAAACTGCTTTCCAGACTCTGTACTCTGAGAAGTTTACTCCGTACCACAGGACGCACCACCATGGCTTCCACTGCCCCTTGCTCTTGTGTGTAGGTAATAAGTCACGCAGGCACTGTACACATGAGTGTGTGTCTCCTTGCTCTCAGGCAGAGTTGTAGCTAGCACATGATGAATCTATTTCACAAACAGTCCTCGGGCCCAAAGTCCTCCAAAGACAGGCTGAATGTAACAAAATGGTATGTCCATCCTTTAAGGGTATGAAAGGACCCATGTCTGGTGCCTGAGGAAGCCCTCTTGGCACACACACAGAGGGGCTACCCTTTGCTGAGGTGCAGATAGCAAAATGAACAGCCCTGACAAGGCAATACCTGAAAGCTGCCTGTCTGCAGCAGGCACCTGCCTCCCGCCTCCACAGAACCTCCACTGCATAGAGAAGCTTCCAGTGCTGTTCTGAAGGGGGGATTTATACATTACAAAACCACAAAACTTATATCTGTGACTCTTGGTTTACATTAACAAACTTAAAGCCATTTAAAGGTGATATCCAATATCCAACTTTCTTAAACTGTTAAAACCAAACCCAGCAATACCCACGTTTTGATGATTAGAATGGGCTATTCAACATCTGACTGTATTGTTTAATTGACATCAGACTATTTCTGAGCATAGTTTTATTGCTCTCATTACCCTCCAGTACCATTTGGTGGCAGGAAATGAGAACTTTTTATTCTGAATTAGAACGGTGCAAGTTGTCAGGAACTGAAGGTAAGAGACGGTCTAGTCACTCAGAGACCACAATGGGCTATCCATGAGAGGAGCAAGGAACGGACAGAATCCCCAGACTATGCGACTGGAGAGCACAGGGAAAACAGGAGGGTCAGCTAGAAATCCCAGAGGTGTGGCATATAAGCGAAGGTAAAAAGAACAGGAGTGAAGAGAGAACATTTTAGGTCAAAGACTCACGGGTAGTCACAGAGGCTTTGATGTGCCATGTGAATGCCAGTGTGACTGCAAGGAAGCCTCGGCCACTCTTGAACAAGTTCGAGAACTGTTGTTCCACATAGAGTCACATGGAATCACTGCCTGAAGAGGGCAGAGAACCCCATGTCAACAGAGATCAGCATGTTAGAGCCATGCACAGGAGTTATGGTAAGGCACTAGGCTGAACAGATAAGGGTTAGGGATCTTCAGTGCAATGCTAAAAGGAGTCTGACCTAGACTTTGGCCAGTGACAAGTCACTAAGGACTGTGGGTCAGGAACGAGCCATCACATACATGTCTTTAATGGTAATTGTGCAGGCTAAGTGGAAAGTAGGTTGGAATTGGGGAGGGATTATGAGGGAGAGTAGGTTAATGAGCCCTCGCAGTAGTCTGAGATGAGCAAAGCCTGAACTACAGAAGTATACCATGAGGTCCCATGCTGTAGAAAATGAATCAGGCATGTAATCATAAAGACCTTGCATGGGAAGAAAGTGCACATTCAGTGGGGGCATATGAAACAGGCTCAGAGATTGTAACCAGAGTTCAAGACTCTGGACGTCAATTCCATCCCCAAGCTAAGTGAATTTGAGACGCAGGTCAGTTAGGGTGGGACACAAGATTGATTGTGTTTCTGAAGGACACTTAATGAGGTGTTTTTAATGTCCTCTGGGACTCAGAGGGAATGACAGGGATATATAGACCAACACTGAAAAACCATGGTAGTTAGACCTGAGCAGAAGAAGCTCCAATCTGCAAATGGGATCGGTACTGTTTACTCACAGTATTGGCACAGAGTAAAAACGGCTAAAGAGGCCCCAGTGTTACTCCACACAGAGACTCAAGTTTTATTGGGAACCACTAAGCCTGGTTGTTTTCTATTGCTTCCAGTGGCTTTCTCACTACACCTACACAGAGGACACTTCAAGTCCCACAAAACTGAAAATAATTGACTCCCTGGCCTCTTGCAGAAAATGGCTTCTCACCACTGATTCAGAAGTGACCAGGAATCATGGCCCAGCTCTGTGTAAGATCTTGGACTGTGGGAATTAGATTATTTCCCCCTAGGGTGTGAGAGAAATGGAATTGTGAGAAAGGAACTGGTCTCGGAACATGAAATGAGAGCCTCTGTGCTGATGGGTGTCACGAAGCTGCGTGTATACCTCAGAAATGATGTTTCAAACAGGACCTAATACAGCTTAGGTTCTATTTCTGGTGTGAGCTGACTGCACCCTCCCCCAAATGAGAGATTTCTGCTCTCAACAGAAGGCATTAGGGAAAGAGTAGCAGCCGCAGAGAGGAGACCGTGAGACACACTTTCCTTGCCCAAACTGAGTTTGTGGATGAACCCTTTCCTCTCAAAGAAACAGGGAAAGAACTATCTAGATTTTCTGGTTTCAAAGAAACCACTAGGGAAAACCTTACTTCCTGTTATCCTCTGTTTGCCTTACAGACAGAGGACAAGGTGCCTAGATTTGGGAGCTAATCTACTTTTCTTAATTTATAATAAATATTATGTTTCATGTCATGAAATTTGATGAAATGTCTTCACAAAAAATGATCAAAGAAATAAGCATAAACACAAAATCCAACAAAAGCCAAAGAAATGAGATGGAAGAGCAGTAATCTGTTTAATAACACACATATTAACTTAAACGGTCTCCGAGGGGAAAGATCTAGAATTCAGTGTTAAAGAGCTGTATATAGACAAGGATGAAGGGCACATTTCTTTTCATTTATACTTTCTTAAAGAAGAGTATGGATGGGGTGAGTCTACTCAGGCAGAGAGAAAACACAAGTCTGAGGAAGTAATTAAGGTGTATTTTTATTAAGGATATACTGAATAAGTCCTTAAAGTATTTTCCAAATCCTCTTCAGTAGCAATAAGGTGCCTTGGCCAACCTCTTCCAGACAGGCCTAGAGGCCCCGTGACAGGTAAGTCCGAATGGCTCATAAACAGTCCAGACCTGTTACCCTGTCTTCAAACTCAGTCACTTTCAAGTACAAGAGAAAAACCTTGTCATTCTTTCTTTGTGAACATTAATGCACCTGCTACATTGTCAACCTATGTCCATCAAACACAGTTCTTTGAGTATTTAGCTGCTTCATATTAATCTGCATGAGTTTAGGGAAGGGGAAGATGTGTGTGGTTATTAATAAACATTCTGTGGGGTTTGAAATATTTATAATAGCTCCTGTGCTAGAATTGAAAAATAAGAACCAGTGCTAATAGAGCAGATTTTTGTTCTCAATTGTAGTATTACTCATAAAGCAATTACTTTACGTATATAATACAATAATTTTTACACCAGCAGAATTCATGTACAAAGCACAACAAGATGAGTTGGCTTTTGATGGAGCAATTGTGACATGGCAAATGCATGGCTTCCTGCTCCCTAGCCTGCTCTGTCTTATCCTCTTTCTTTGTGTATTCAGTTCACTCCATCTCTGGTACATTAAAAAGCAACAGTGCTATCTGCTTGTAAACCAAAACATGGATGGAATATAATGGATTCCTCACCTCAAGGGTACCATGCAGAGTCTCTGCTAGCTTCCCAAGGGAAAATCTCCCAGTGTGTGAATGAAGCAAATTGGCCAGCAAACCTGGTCACAGTGCTGCAACACAGGAACCCCACACTCACACTCATCTGACACCAAAGTTCAAGTCAGGAAATCCCAGACAAATCTGTGAAGGGAGAGGAGAATGCAAGTGGCAAATGTAAACTAAATGTCAATGTTAAAAAGAAGGTTCTAACTGAAAATTTGGTTGAGGACACAGGTTGGATGTCACCAGCTAGGACAACTGCGGTTCAATATCCACAGCTGTACTCGAGGTTTTATATTGATCCAGTTAGAGCAGTGGTCAGAAGTCCTTCCTCTTGTATGCAAATCTCCTGAGGTAGGATGCAGGAAAAGGATGCTGTGCTGAGATCACTTGGTTGTCCTTGGTACGTACCACTGTGGTACAGGCTTGAGTGACATCTATTTAGAGTGACATTCAACACTTGTGGTTGCATCAAGAGTGACTCAATGGGACACAAGTTAAATGGTGATGCTCAGGGTAAGAACGACCTCTAACACCCTGAAACAAGATCCAGGGAGCCTAATAAAAGCACTTCATCTTTCTCTTCTTGGATATTAGAGCACTTCTGGATTTTCACGCTCGATCGGATTATCACAGGAGGTCACATTCTGAATGGGCCAAATGTTCCATTTGCATGGCAAAGTCAAATCCACACTAAATCAATGAGTAGATGTCTCGGTTCACTGTGTTGTCCTGCAGGGGAGTTCTTTATATCATAACACATTTAAATGGAGAAGTGGCCCTGTATATGCACCTGGAGACAGATGTATCTACTTCAGTGATGTGACCATAGAGATATCTAAAGGACCTTTTTTGCTTTGGGGTCAGTAAAACCTATAAAGGTGATTTATGGAGGAGAGGGCAAGGAGCGTCTACTTAGTTTATGTATTTTATAACAAGTCAAGGTCAATATAGAGACATATACAGTCAAATATAATCAGTACACTGGTGCCAAGTGCGGGAAGATTAGGATGCTCGATCTCAGTGCCTACTTGAAAATCATTAGCAAGAAGAAAGCAAACATCTTCCTCTTCCTCCTTTCCCTGATCCGCCTCTGCATCTGTTACTGTTTTTCTCTGTCGGTCCATGTCCAGCCGCTCCCTTCATTCTAGAATGCTATGTCTGAGGTGAAGTTGGGGTAGCATAGCATTCAGGAAGCACCCCAACCTCATGTCCTTAAACTCTCATTTAGAGATGAAAGTCACCTTCAGCTGTAGCTCAGGAGAAATGGGGAAAGAGGGAGAAGGAGGAGGTGGTACACATTGCTGATAGACAGAGGCAGTGCAGCTCATCCCCAATACACACATGCTGTGTGATCATACATGGTGTTGAGACCTAAGGGCGTCTCTGCCTTCAGGCTATTGGTAAGCACGAATCATTTCCAGGCTGATTGCATCTGAAAAAGCCCGCCATACCTTAGACTACCTAAAGTGAGCACATGTGTATCCTGCTTAATGCTGATTGATTTATTTTATCTTCCTATGGATTCCAGGTAACCTTTGGCATGTACTCTTTCCTTGGTCTCTCAGGTTCTGGGATTACAAGCATGCTATGACCTTCTAAGCTATTTCTAATAATAAATATCTCATGAGATGGTTATAAATCTCTGCTATTCCATATAATTGTCCCTGTCATATATAACATTAAACATTATTTAATCTATACAAGGGGGGCAAACCAAAAATCAGGTTAAAATGTGGACCCAGCTGTTTGCTCCCTCACAGGTATGCCCAAGTTCAATGTACATTACATGTAGTTCAGATTAATGACTCAGCACATGAAGGCCAAGGGGCTCTGCACTTACTCTCAAACGAACTGAAACCACTAATGCTAAATCAATGCTCGAAACAAAAATCTACCTTATAAATTATACTTTGCCAGATGTTTCACTTTTCTGTAGCTATGATTTCATTAGAAGAGACCTCATTCAAGTAATGATTCTAGGATCGACTTTGTCAATTATTTTTGAAATCATGTTTTATTAGAAAAAGTCAGTTTAAACAGGTACACAGATGGTGTCTCCGTTAAGAATAACTCTTCTTTTGGGTCCTTTAGAAGTGCTTATTAAGGAGCAGTAAGTCCTTCCTATCATGAGCATGAATTTTGTATATGAATGTTTAAATTTTATTTTAAAGATGTACATTTAAGGTTTTATTAAAATTAGGTACTGCATCTTACAAAAATTATTCTCGTTACTGTGGCAATTTATAACATATTTTTTTCAATTCTACTTTTTTTGCTTAGATTTTTTTGTTGTTGATGTTTTTTCTTTGAATCATTACTGCATGTTTTTCTAGTGAGCTGTCTTTTGTGAAACAATTTGAAAGTACAGATGAATCAAACATGAGCAAGACTTCTAAAACTTTTCCCTTTGTGACTAAATTTGTGTAATATTTATTATAACATTCAATAAGACATTCAATACTTTATATTTAAAATTCAAAATTTTATAACGTTCATATTAAGGGATCCTCCGGGCTGAGATTCATTTTCTGTGATATGCTTAATATTCCTGTCAAACTTAGAAGCAGATCATTAAAAGGAACAAACCAATGACGCTCAAAATCACATTTTCCCATGTTCATGATGGATCACTTAACTACCATATCTGTATCAGTATAAGTGTCCCTTTTCTAAGCTATGCCAGGTGCGTTAGTCTGTTTTAAATAAACAAAAACAACAACAAAAACAAAAACAAGAAGGACTGTGTCCTCTGCTACATGATGTAGAAAACTATGAAAATATGAATAAAAATGGAAAAGACAGTTTCTAGCCCTCTCTTCAATGACTCATAGCAGTTTCATTCCACTGTCAAGGAGACCCTTAGGGCATTATTCCACTAGAAAACAAATTCTTAAACACAAACAAGATGGATAAACCTGCTGGGACCTCCATCTAAGCTCCTGGCATTGGTAGGGATTTGCTCTCTTCTTCCCCTTTTAGTAGGGGGTCAAGCTTCAGCAAGAGAAGTTAATCGGAAAGACATTTTTCAAACCCTTCTAGAATGTTCCAAAGTGGAGTGTTAAATATTGTGACCACTCTTCATAATACTTAAGCTGACTTAAAATAGCAGCTCATTCACTTCATAAATTTCTTGCCTGAAATAAAACAAATCTGCTACTATTCCGGGGTTTCGATGCCGTGGCATTTAAAGATTGCCAATGCTTTCTTGATTTTGATCATATTAAGCACAGGAGAAAGAGCTTCTTGGGTATTTAGATTAACTTAGAGAATGATAATCAGTTACTGAGGTGTAAAAATCAAGTTTGAAAGAAGCCTGAATCCCTTCTCTTAATTAATGAAAACCAATGTGGATTTTGTTGTTGTTTATCTGTTTTCCTTTCTTTTAAACAGATAAGAAAGCTAATTTTAAAATTAAGATCGTCTTTCTTCAAAACAACCAGCCAAACAAACAAACACACAAGAAACAAACAAAAAAATGAGGAAGTGGAGAGTGAGTGTTTCTTGGCTTTTATTCTTTCAAGAACAGTTGTGGTTGTAGGATAGCTCAGCGGCAGAGTGCTCCTTGCTGAGCATGAAGACCTGAATTAAATCCAGCTCTAAGGCATGGGGGGATGTTAAGGTGATCACACAAGTTACAGTGTGAGCAGAGACGCCTTTGCATCCCCTACATGCAAAGGGGATTACTAACAATCAGACTGAAACAACAGCCAAGACAGCTGCATAAGTGCAGCCTCTACCCTCACACTTCAATCAAGTTAGGCTAAGACAGAGCTCCTGGCCTTCTCTTTTCCTCCTGCCTATCTCATCCTGACCAAATGAGGCCAAGAAAGCAGAGAGGCCTTTCCCAGGCAGTCTTTCTAGAAGAGCAGAGAGGTCGAATTTAGAAACAGACCATAAGAGCTAAGAAATGGAACCTTTGAGACATTTGGATCAAAATTATGTTATTTTTTTCTCTTACTTGCTTTCTTTTGAATGAATATTTTTAATTGGGATCTTGATTCCTTTGTCTGCATAGATGAGTCTATTTTTGTTTTAATAAAAACATTATCCTCCAAGTTCCCCCTCCACAGCCTGGCCATCTCCTGTTGGTACCTTTGAACTCTGACACCGTGGTAGCAAAGAACGCAGACTGGCTTTATTTGAACAGTATGGACGAAGAGCTGTCAATCCTAGGTCAGAATTACAGACCAGCACACATCCCAAACATGCATGAATGCAGGCAGATTCTGTGCGTGGGCTCACACTGCATCAGTCATCTGCACATGAGTCCATTCACTGTGCAAATTGCTATTGTCACTTAGCCTTGACCACAAAGGGAAGCATCACAGAGTTAAATGAAGAGTGTCATGCAGGAAAGCTTGGCCCTGTGTAGACAGACCCACAAGTCAACATCTGACGGTGACTGAACTAAACAGAAATCACCTGTAGCTCTGTTCTAGTACCCTTTTCATTCAAAGCATTGGACTAATTGATCAACATATTCTAAAAAATGAGAATGTTGTATGTTCTTTCCCCTTGATAAACTCAAAGGAAGTTTTGTTGCTTTTGATGCACTTTCCTTTACTGTTCCCATGACTTTAAGACCCACACAACAATTCAGTGGTATATGGAAGGGTATGGCTTTAAAGGGATTATTGCACATGGAATAACCCAAAGGCAGGAAGCTCTGGACATTGACTCTGGGTATCCAGGGACTATGAGGTCCAGGATTGCTTTAGATACTGTGCTGGGCCCTGCTATCCATGACGGCCATGCACAGTACAGAGAGAAATCAAAGACAGGGGCTCAGAGTTACCTCCTTTTCCAGGAGTCCTGCAACTTCAATGGAAACAATAACCCTTGCAAGAGGGGTTGGGGGAAGACTAAAGGGAAAGGCTGAGGAGACCTAGATGAAATGATCATTTGTAGCAGCCCAAGCTCCATTCTATTTGAACACTGTTACTTCATCTAATTCTTTGTTATTTGGTTTCTTCCTTCTCCTTGAAGAAAATTTAGCTTTTGCCTTTACTATTAGTAAGAACACATTGAAAAGCATTTTCTCACCAACCACTCCCATTTTCCTTTAGCTATACAGCCATTGCTAAGGATGAAAGACAGAAGAGATGAGTGGATGAGACGGAGGAGGAGGAGGAATAAGAGAAGAGGA
The DNA here is from genome assembly GCF_011064425.1 of Rattus rattus. Taxonomy (NCBI): domain Eukaryota; kingdom Metazoa; phylum Chordata; class Mammalia; order Rodentia; family Muridae; genus Rattus; species Rattus rattus. Next base: position 149,754,234 of record NC_046154.1, on the reverse strand, counting down.
GGAGGTAGGTGACTGTGGAGGATGAGGATGAAGAGTCCATCAGGAAAATGAGGCTGCTGTTGTAGGACAGAAGCAGAGGAGAAAGAAGAAGAGAACAGACTAATACGGGAATTGAGAGGGTGGGAGGGGTGGGGGTCAGGGTGCAGGACCGGAAGTGTGAGGAAGGGAAGGAGAAGAAAGACAGTCTCAAGAGTTGTGGCGGAAAGTGTATGATGAGGTGGGATAGTTATGCAAGGAATGGGACAGAACAGGAAGCAGACAAGATCTAATAGCTGTCCCTGATTCCATGCCGTGTCTGACAGCTGCTGAATGGCTCCCCCTGTCCGGTTCCATTGATCAGAAATGTATTTCTGCATCTTTCTCTTATCAGGTCGGGACTGCCTCAAGCTCAGTTGCCCTACATTATCTCAGTCTGAGGTGGGTCCACTGCCAGCCACTGGTCTGGAGCCATTTCCAGCTATGCTCAGGCCGAAGCTAGGCTACAGTCTCTGGTTGTGCTGGACACTGAGTTGTCCTTAGTTCACAGCTTTCTTCAGACATCCAGAACATGGCCTTGTGTGGCAGTCAGGGAGTATAGTCTACTTCAAAAGGAGGCACCTGTGTGTCTCTGTTCTGTACCTCAAGCGTGAGGGCACTGTAGGAGACCGCACATATTTTCCCTGAAAGCTTCAAAACATTTCTTAAATTCAAGTCCCTGTCAGTGATATTTATAGGAAATAGCTATTGCAGCTCCCTTGGAAAAGGCCAAATAAAGAGAGAGAAATGCTCTGATTCTGGAAACAGACTAAATTGTTTCAGTCTGGAAGAGGCACAGGCTCAAATGTAATTCCAAGCTACTGCCCAGGAAACTGGCATTGGGTTAATCCTGGCCCTTGGCCTTCCACAGCCCTAGGAAAGGATAGCAGAGCCAGTAATCTCATGTCACATGTACTCAGACAGATGTCCTAGTCATTTACAGGCCCATGAGGCTGGACCAGACATTCACAAGCAGCCTCTAATTTTAACTCAGGACAGTATCTCAACATGAAGGTGAATAGAGGTACCAGATAAGGTGGCAAGGTTGAAAAAACGATAAAGCCCACTTTACAAATGTAAACTTATGCTGCAATACCAGACCGCAGGTGTAATGGTTTGTATATGCTTGGCTCAGGGAGTGGCACTAGTAGGAGGTGTGGCCTTGTTGCAGTAGGTGTGTCACTGCGGGTGTGAGTTAAGGCCCTCACCTTAGCTGCATGGAAGCCAGTCTTCCACTAGCAATGAAGTCAGATGAAGACTCTCAGCTCTGCGTGCACCATGCCTGCCTGGACTCTGCCATGCTCCTGCCTTGAAGAGAATGGACTGAACCTCTGAACCTTTAAGCAGCCCCAATTAAATGTTGTCCTTATAAGAGTTGCCTTTGTCTGTTCATAGTAGTAAAACCCTAACTAAGACAATAGGTCATACCATACCACTAAGAACTGATAAAGGCATTTCTCTTTAGCTGTGGTCTTAACATTAGACACTCTTACCCATGTCTAACCAGTGCTTAGCATGCCTGGAGCCCAGAGAGACTCTTTCTACCAGTCATTCCATATTTTACAAAAAGCATGATGATGGTTCACTGTATCTGTGCCTATGTACAGAAGCTAGTTTGTCAAACATAGAGAATTCAAGCAGACTTTGTTCTTAGGCCCTCTCTGTCTTTGTTGTTCTAATACACCTGAGAGTTAAGTGGTCAAGTAGCTCATTACGTGACAATGGAGAGCCTGTTCCCTAAGGGTCAAAGTGTTACTGCCAGGATCTTATCCACATATAAAGCACAGCCAGTCAGGAGTGAGCATGTGCATCAGAGTGGGTGCACACAGCACGGCTGAGAACTGCTACCCAGTTATTGAATACTATCCAATACCAGTGAGAAGATAACTTATTACGAATTGTCTGACTGAAGGTTTTCTTACCTAGCAAGGAATAGGGTTGAAATGACAAATAACCCCAGGCTCAGGACATTGCCCAGGCTTTCCTGGAACTGGATATAAAGACTAGGCTGGTTGATCTACCAGCAATTTCCTTGTCTCTTCATCCTGACTTCTAGGATTATAGCCACGCAACAACAGTCCAACTATATTTTATTACAAAAATATTACAGATAAATTAAAAATATAGAAATATAAAAATAGGGAAAAAACCATACTCTCACTGGTATGAAATTCCAGAGATAAAAGGATAGATCTTTAAATTTGGGGAACACCGGGAGCATCCTCAGAAGGTTCTTCTGTAAAGGCATAGAGGACGTAGAACCTGAGCTCAATGGAGCAGTGATGATTAGAAAAGGGAGTGAGACCGTCAGGCCCACACATCTCTGCCTTCCTAGAACACTGAGTGATTCCTGAGGTTTTCACACAAGTTTCATGCACATGAGGAATATTGATATAATCAGAACCTAAATACGTCGTGAGGACTGGAGTGTCACTGCACTGCACTGTTAAACAACTACATATTCTAAAGCCATGAAACATTATTCACACACACACGCCAGAAATGGGCACGCTCATTCCTCAGAATCCATCTATGACAGTCATACCAAGTTGTATTGCTCATGAAGAATGTGGAAGAAGAGATCAGTTTACATTGAACATTGTGCAGAACTTGTTTTTAAAAGCTTCAAATCTTAGATGAAAGAGGAACACTTTTCATTAAAGTACTATAGAATCAGACATAAACATTTCCATAACAGTTCCACTGAAACAGAGAGAAAATGTGGACACTGGAATAGATGTCAATGCTTTATGACAGTCCTTACAGTTTCAAAGTCACTCCCCAATAATCATATGGACACAAAGTTACTGTTCATAACAACATAAACATTTGAAAGACTCTGTGTATCTTCTATTTATTGCTATAAGCACATAACTATGCAAAATAATCTTAAATACTCATTGATGCATAGGGTAAATAATGATATATTGCCATAAGCCATTATTAGCAGAGTTTCCTTAGAGATAAAGGGATAGCTACTGCTTCTAAACTTCAGAAGTCAAACATACTCCCTTATCTGATAAACATGCCCTAGAATGTCCTGGAAAACTCTATCCTAGAATTACCAAAGAAACCTAAAGAAGGAAAGAATACATATTTGAAATATTTTCTATGCTAGCTCTCTATCTCAGATATATATCAATAATATTATGATCAAATAAATCATATTAACTGTAAGTCTTGATTTACCTACTTAATTTTTCATAATGGCTTAAAATCTTCTAGGAACTTTTGATGTAAGCATAACTAGTTCTTCTGTCGTTGAAAGTTTTTGTAGAAAGTTAATAAGTCTCCCAATGTTCACTTAAATCTAGAGTCTATTTCACTCGCATCCAAAATCCATCCCATATTTTCAACAGGAGCTTAAATATGTAACTGAACGCTTATCACCAGGGAAAGTGACAGCCTTCCAACTGAGCCCCATGGGCAGCACACTACTTCTTAACCACAGGACGATCAAGAGCCATCCAAGGACTTGCCACCGAAACAAGGAAAGAAGTAAGAACTGAGGTTGTCTATTTCCCTCAAAGACACATTTCCTCAGTGTGTGTAAAGGAGACACATCTTTTCTTATTTAAAGTGCACATCCTCCCCAGAAAGTAAAATGTTGTTGGGAGTCAATCAGAAACCAATGCAGATAAACCAGCCAGTCACAGCCGCGGTCATCATCTGCATCAGCCGCCTCCATTATTCCTGCTACAGATGATCTGGTAGAATCCTCATTTCTGGTCACAAAAGCTCATATGTTCTATTATATTTCTGTAGTCATTCATGTTTATAGATGGTAGAAAATTGGAGATCAAGGAGTAATCAGAATAAATCATATGATGACATTTCATATCTCCCTGTCTCCATGTTATAGATGCTACTATGCTCCTGCAACTAAAAACAACTTGATATTTCAGGTATCGCTCGTACTGCAATATATAATTGAATTTGTGGTACAGAAATCTGTCTTTTGCTCACCCTTGAAGCTCTGGGTAAAATTAGACAAACAGAATCATGCATTATAATCAAATTAAAAGTCGGTGAAAGAAAACTAATTCAGATTTGGCTATATCTACAAGCACAATGAAAAGCATGAATTTGCCTTCATTTTGAGTGAACACCTCATAATAAACTCTGAAACGTGGCAATATTCCATGTGTGTGCGTGTGTGTGTGCGTGTGTGTGTGTGTGCGTGTGTGCATGTGTGTGCATGCGTGCGTGCGTGTGTGTGCGTGTGTGTGTGTGTGTGTGTGTGTGTGTGTAGACGTGCACTTGCACGTGTGCTTGCCAATGGATGCATTGTGAGCGCCTGTCCATGCCTTACACAGCTCCTGGTTCCCCGCTCTTGCATACGCATCTCATTTTCTGGATTATGTTCTTTTCTATTACTTCATTGAATCAGGCCAGGAGTCACTTTTGCTGCTTCTAATAACACCATCTTCATGACCAAAGATAACACTCAGGTCCATGTCTACAAGACCCTCAGTTATAGCTTCTTTCTCCACCAAGCCACCACACATGTGGCACATCATGGAAGTCAGTGCTCCCCTCTGTGATCCAGGCCTGTCCCTACAGAAAATAATATTTCCCACAGACCAACACCGTTTTATGGCATCTGCCTACCTACAAAGCTGAGAAGGACTTGCACATTATCTATGTAGCCATGACTTGCTCTGTCTTACCAAAGCAGTGAAGAAAATGGCACTTGGTGAGCTACAACCTTTCTGTCTACACGAGTGACTCAGCGCCGCGTGTTCATACCTTTGCGGCCACGGATGAGTTAGGCTTCTCCAGCAAGTCCCAAAGTTTCTTCCTTTTCTCTGGGCAGCAGGTGTTATCAAACTCCTCCCCCTCGCGCTCACGCATGGTCTCTGCCTCCCTTCTAAGTTCTTCGTTCATCTGCTCCTTCTTCTGATGGTATCTGGCTTGGCAGCAGGACTCTAGGTAGATCTCATCGATGCCCCAGTAATCAAGCTCTTGGCCAAAGGAGAGTGCACACATTTCTTCCATCATGTGGAGCTTTCCCGTCCGGTAGAAGTTCAGAATAGATGTGAAGGCTCCAGGATGGCGGTCGAAGAAATACTCATTCTCATTAAGGTTGTAGTCATCGCACACCTCCAGGAGACTCTCGTGCGTGTTACAGTCTCGGAGCTTCCCCAGGCGCGTCCTGGGTAGCCTGTCCAGAGTTCTCCACAGGACTTCGTGGTTAAGGCCCCCTACGTTGATCTTAACTCTCCGAGAGCATGTTTTGCTTCGGATAATGTCCACTGGTTCTGGAGGAAGAGAAAGTGTTGACCTGGATGTTTTTCTGTTCAAGCCAGGTGGTGCCTTTTCTGCCATTTTGAACTGGACAGAGCCACAGAGCTAGGGTCCTTAGAAAGGAGGTCACCTGAAGCAGGATTCCACTGGAACAGGCATCGCCACATCCGCTGGAAAAAAGCAACAATGGTTGGTTATTCACATTTCTCCCACAGGACTGCCTGTCACAACCAGGTAAAGGGTCATTTTTTTTGTAGATACAAATCTATGTTGTGGGTGATAAGAAAGACATTGGAAGCTGTGTGTGCATTTGTACTCATCTGTAAGTTGAAAAGACCAATTGTGTCACCTTAGTCCTCTTTCTCAAGTTGCTGAAAAACTGCAGGTCTCGAAGAGAAAGCCCTGGCCCAGTTTTACTGCCTATGTCTCCAATCTATCCAGTCAGGTCCTGTTCTGCTTGATGGCTTTCCTCAGGGCCATACCTACCCCAGTCACCCAACCCAAAATATGAGAGTACCTGATTCTTGCCTCTTCATGCAACTGCAGGGTCTGGGCATTTATATCTCCCAGGTACTGCTTATACATCTGCAACTCCTGAGATCCAAGCACTAAGGCACGGAGCTGCATTCCTAGCCTTCCTTGTGTGCGGCACTCCAGTAACCATTACAGTTGGCCCAACTTCTTGTGTTGACCACCTGAAAATCACTCACTCACCATATAGCTATGAAAATCATCTACCCATGTGTATCTATACATTTGACCTTGTGACTGTGCCTTAACCCTTCAAGGGTTCTTCATTATTGGAAATAAACCTAGTCAGCCCTACAATATCATCACCTTACCTTTCTGTTCAAGTCACTGCCTGGAAACCAGACCCAATGGAGAATCTCAAAACCTGTGTGTGTGTGTGTGTGTGTGTGTGTGTGTGTGTGTGTGTGTGTGTGTGTAGAGTGAGAGCTATATCTAATAGAGGGCTATATCATATAAAGAGCTATGTCATAGAGCACTATATCATCTACAGTTTCATATATAAATATATATACATATTTTTGCATTTTAATTTAAATTAAGTTCCGTAATAAGCTAATAACAGCTAATGATAAAATAGAACAATTACAATAATATGCTATAGTAAAAGTTATTTAAAACTAAGGAGTTGTTAATTTCCATGTGATATTTTAGGATCTTGTTAGACCGTGGTTAATTAAAACCATAGAAATGAAAGCGGATAAAGGGGACTTGCTCTTTGGGTTACAACAGCCTCATAATGCACACCCCACTGTTCCAGTGTTTGTCTTCTCCACAGTGGACCCTGGTGGAAACTCTGCTTTTCCATGGTCGTTGTCTGAGTTTGATCAGCCATCTCTTGTCCTTCAAGTCTTGGGCCAGATGTTGCCCTCTCTAGAAAGTCTCCCACATGACATACCCCTCTGGGATCAACAAACTCTATCTCTTGCCTTTCACCATGTTACTGTCACAATATCTTTCCATATTATACTGCAAGCTTCCACAAACAGCATCCTTCTTTTTTTATGCCCTTATCACTGAGTACTGGTCCTATACAATGGTGAGATTTAATACATTTAAGTAATGAGTTTGTTCTTTGTTTTCCATAAGGCATCGAACAGTCAGGACAATTTGTAAGATGGCTTTGGGGATCATGTGCCTAACATTCATCCATGTGTACACACTGTACATGGACAGAGGATGGTAGAGAATGTTAGTGTGATGGTGGCCTGTCTTCAATTGCTTCATATCTCTTTACCATTGGGCACTACCTGTTTGGAATATGACATCTGAGGCTCTTCCATTGTTGGTCTCTATTGACATTTGAAGCATCAGAAATCTTTGTCGTTCATATTTTCTGAGTGTTTTAGCAGGAAATCACAGAGGTTTGAGCAAACAGCTCACAGAATCCTTTTTAATGTTAAATGCCACGTTTCACAGTCAGTGGCTGAGACTGAAGTGAAGAACTCTCAGATCCCAGAGGTCCTTATGACCAGAACTTTCTTGTAATACACATGGCAGTTTCTTCAAACCCCAGGGTTCTCCACCTGTAAGTTAAATTTATTTCCTTCATCTAGAGGTCAAGTATCCTGTCAAATGAATAGAAGTTTTTCTTCTGAAAAAAAAAAAAAAACACCAGTAGATGGACTATATAAGAAGTATAAGGAAGGCTGGAGAGATGGCTTAGCTGTTAAGAGCACTGACTGCTCTTCCAGAGGTCCTGAGTTCAAATCCCAGCAACCACATGGTAGCTCACAACCATCTGTAATGAAATCCGATGTCCTCTTCTGGTGTGTCTGAAGAGAGTGATAGTATACCCATATTAATAAAATAAATCTTTTTTGAAATGTAAATAAAATTTCCGATAAAAAGGGAAAAATGTATTTTAGACATGGGCAGCAAAAGTGGGAGTTTTTTTTCCCAGATAGTTACAGGACTATTTTAAGCACACACACATGTACACACACAGAGAGAGCCACACACTACATAACACACACACACACACACACACACACACACACACACACACACACCTCCCTCATCTCTGATTTTTAAAAATGTCCATTTCACAAAGTAAAAAGGGTCTATAATTATTGCTAGCGTTGTTTTGGTTTGAACTCCTCCTTTATAAAAACATGAATAATATCCAATCCACAAGGTGTGGCATCACAATGAGTGAATTAGACACTTTATAAAGATCTTATGCCAAGAAAATACATCTAAATAAAATAAAAATATTCACAGATCTTCCTGAGGTGTTAGTTTCCACCAGTAAAGGAAGATGAATAATAAAAAGGTACATTCATGTTTCTTAAATAAATGCTAGGGTATCTTTTGACCTTCTAAGACCTGGGCTTATGGGTCTCATCTTTTTCTCTATTGAGAATTGGATCTTCAAATAATGTATGCACTGTGCTGACAGGGATGTGTGTAACCACATTTAGTATCTCACTGACATTGATATATGCATATGTATGTGCATGTGTATGTATGAAATGGGCAGCAACATGAAGAATAGAATAAATTAAATGAAAATACTAGACAGGGCAATCCCAATGGTGAACCCAGAAGTTCCTCCACTGTCTGCCTTCACCCTGCTAATACTTTAACCACCGGCAGAGTCCATGACTGCTTCACATGAACAACAGGCAGTCAGGCCAGGCTGCTTAGGACTTGGTACTGTTCTACTTGGCTCGCCTATTGCTGTGATAAAACATGAACCGAAAGCAGCTTGGAGAAGAAGGGCTTATTTGCCTTACGCCCCAAATCATAGTCCATCACTGAGGCAAGCCAGGGCAAGGACTTGAGCAGAAACCTGGAACTAGGAACTGAAGCGAAGACCATGGAAGTTTGCTGCTTACTAACCACTCATGCATGGTTCTTGTTCAGTTAGCTTCCTTTTACACTGCAGGACCACTTGCCCAGGGTGGCACTCTCTACAGTGGGGTCGGCCCTCCTCCAGCTATCAGTGATGGAGAAAGTCTCCTGCAGGCATGTCCACAGGCCAATCTGACAGAGACCATTGTTAAGCTGAGGTTCTCTCCCTCTGAGTGTGTCCAATTCACAACCATGAAGAGCCGTCACAGGCATAAAGTGAACCTTCTGTTTTTGGTATATCAGACCTTCTGCCTAAGATAAACAGTGCTTTAATTAATTACCCGACAAATGGGGTCTAGGATAAAGAGAGAAAACTTTAACCTGAGTCTGACAGAAACATTTCCTACCTGTGGTCAAGGATAGAGTGAGAGCTGTCATCTTGTAACATTATTACCAAGAGTAAATGCTACAGTAGCGTCACTGCCGCTAGTGTGACACCATTGTCTTGAGTTTCACACCCATGACTTACACAGAATCTTCCTTTTCAAAGGGTATTTTGGTGAAAAGCAAAGGGAGGTCAGAAGGTTTAGGTTTCAAAGTGTCTTCTTCACTGATCAAGAGCGTTCTATTATAAGAAATCCAGTGTTGATTACAGATCCCACAACAAAACACAGACTGAAATCCAATGCCTTCGTTTCAAAGTGGAGAGAGCAGGATGAGAGGATGCCCTGGTGATTTGATTTCTTTAGGGCTTAGCATTGTCTGCCGTGGCTCTCGTTACCGTGGTACAATGTCATCACTCAGCTTTGCCAGAATGTTCTGCCGGTTCCTGATAAACGAATGCATCAGTTCTTTAGTAGCTACAGAATCCTGAGTAGTGTTCAGATAGTCAAAAAAGTTTTGAAGAAAAGCCAGTAATTCAGGTAGAGTGCAGCACACCAGCCCTGACAGCAGAACATTGAAAATTCACCGAGCGCTTGTGTCTACAAGACTGTGGATTTCCCCTCCTGCTTTCCTCGTTGGGTTTCCCCTCCCCCTGTCTCTACCCTTCAAGTTATAGTCCTGCTTCCATTCCAGCTCTCTCTTCCTAACATGCATGTCTACAATGTCATTGCATTCAACAACCTGGGAAACAACCACAAAACTAGAGAATAGTATTATCGAATTTGCACTGCCTCTCAAAGGTTTTTTTTTTTTTACATATATACTTCTTTTAATATAAAAATCTCCCAAGGTGTCTTATTCGGAAAACATAAAAATTTGCGAACCAAGCCAATATCATTTTTCAGGTATTGGAAATGAGCCTAGTCCTTGGTACATGCCCGTGCCTTACTATTCATTACCACATCCCCTGGCAGGATTTTCATAGTCTTTCTCCCTGACTGACCAGCTGTCAATGTTACCCAATCTACTCTCAGACTCCTGAGTATAACCTCAAGCAGCCGTTCCTCCATCAGCCCCCCAAGCTACTGGGACTACAGCACCTGCTACTGTGGCTGCCTCAAGTTGCTTTCCTCAGAAGGGTGTCCAAGGGCCCTAACGCCTGCCCCCGCTGGGGCAGAGCTTACAGCATTTGACCTGTTGCACCTTCCCATCTCCCCTTCAATTTCCATACTTACTTTAAACAGGAATAAACTCAGACTACCTCCAACTCAGTGGAAACCTTTCCCCCCTAGTTCCTGCTTCCTAATAGAAGGAATTTTGCATATTCCACTTTAAGAGCCCTTCAGTTTTATCATGGCTTAGACAAGACTACATTCTGAATATCATAAACATTCCCTTCACTTTATTTAGTGTTTGGTTAATTTTCTATCCCGTAACACTGCACTTTTAACCTATGTTCTTTTCTGCTGTGTTAATTTTACTCCTAATAATGAATCTATCAACTTCCTCTGGGTTAGGAATTGTGTCTAACCATTCCAGAGTGTTCATAAAATTTATGTATTTAATTTTAGTAATGAAAGTGCGTACACTACTGTGTTTTCTCACATAGAATCTTATATGTGAAATTACGTCGATAACGATAATTCTGCCCCATAAAAATTAGTCAACCACATAATTCAACTTGTATTTGAATCAAATATCAAATGCAATGATTCAATACTTAAACTATAGGTGTCAAGTAACTGTAGAACTTATGTATGCAACATATCACTGTATTATGGAAATGTATGTAAGTTACATATGTAGTGTATCACTATATTATGTTACAGCTGTAAGTGAGGACGTACACTAACTTGAGGGAGGAGACTGCAGCAGATATTCTCTTTTGGCAGTTGATAGCTTTTCCTGACTGAACTGACCGAACACAAAGCCTGCAGCAGAGCAGGCGGCCAGCACAACCATACTCTGTCCCCTCACAAGTCTAAGGAGAGAGCGATTGACTCTTTAAACAGTAAACAACAACAAATCCCAAAGCTTGCACAGCTGCACCCGGCTCCAGCAGCAGCGTGGAATTATGCTGCCACCCGTTCAGGGCCAAAGCTGACAAAACACGACTTTCTGTTCATGGCATCGTAATTACAGCTTCAGGCTCCAGGTTTGAGGAGGAGGTTTTCTTTTTTCTTTTTTTTTCCCCTGTAGACTCAAAAATACTAGCATTATGTCATAGAGTTGACACTTCTTTGGTGTAACCAGGCAGGGTAAGTCATGTGGGATTCTGCGAACACAAAGCAAATGTTTCTAAAGGGCTCGGCGATGCTTCCTTTCAGTTCTATGGAGCTGCGCCGTGCTCCCCAGGTATGGGCAAGCAAATCGCTCTGAGACCTTTAAGTCTTGAGGATCCATATCCAGCTCTGCAGTTGCTTCTTACATTTTTATGTATGCATCAAAGAGTAGACTTTTATAGTGTTGTTTCTATCTCAGAAAGCCACAAAAACTATTTGTGTTGATATCTAGAGAGAAAGACAATAACTGTTAGGTGATAACGAAATCATTAAAAAAAATTTGACTGCCTGCTAAAATCTTTTAAAATAATAAAAAAAGTTCAAAAACCTTAAAATAATTAACAATTTAAAAATCCATCAAACTTCTTACGTCGACAACATTTTAAACAGAGCTCCTGGAACCTTTCAAGAATGGTAAAAAAAAAAATTGAGCAAAGCAGTAACACTACTGAATTGAGAAACTGCCCGTAGCTTCTCAACAAGTCAGGCTCCTTACGGACCCGGGTGCTGCTGTGGCCTGAGTTCAGGGTACCAGCTCGCTGCTGCAAACGAAGGCCACTCATGTCAGGATGACCCTTGGGTTTAACACAATGATTTACTCTTTGGTTTAAAAAGACACCTAGAACTTTTATCCTTGGTACAAGAGATGCTTTTTTTAGATGCACTCAAATAGATCCCCAAAGCTTTGCCTTCTGTGGTCACAGGATGCACTGTGCCGCAGTCAGAAGGGGAAAGACAAGTATTAAAGAAGATGTAATATGAGCATTCTTCAATAACGCAGACGTCCCCAAATCTATAAATAAACTATTTTATTTAGTCACCATTTTCTTCACTAGAATACAAAAGTATTTAAAGAATTAGACCTCTTACTCGTGTGTTTGCTATACTTACAGCATAAAGGCTCAAGACTTACTTTTAGACCAATGGCCTTTTAAATGCTTCTTTAAAAATATTTCTTTTATTTTTTGAGATTATAAAATAATTACATTACTTCCCCTTTTCCTTTCCTCACCCCAAACCTTCCCATATACACCTCCTTGCTCTCTTTCAGATCCATGACCTCTTGTTTTCCATCAGTTGTTTATATATGATGTCATAGGCTCAACCTTCAAACCAGCACCTGGGCATCCAAGTAGCGACTTTAATATTATGATGGAGATTGGCCCTTATGCTGAGACCTGATGTGTGTTACTTCAAAGGTCTCTTTTATAAAAGTTTTCCCAGAGTCACAATGGAGTAAAGGGGAAAAAGCAAAGATGAGAGGGGGTGAGATAAACAGAAACTAACTGAGATGCTCATAGCCCTGGAAGGTACAGCAAGCAATGGGCCACAGAAATCTTTTAAAAACAAAATCACAAGTTACAGCTACGACCTGGGGTTCTGTCTGGGTGCTACAGTCTGCTCCTTGGACGATTGGTTTACAATCCATACTCCATTTACACGTTTGCCATAAAGCAAAGTTAGCCTCCATGAAAACAAATTTAAAATGTTTATGAAATCTGGATAAACTTTGGACATGCTGTTAGGATCCTTCTAGTAGATTCAAATCACATAATGATGAATGTAAATTTTTCAGAAATATGATTTTTGCACGTGATATTGCTCAGTTGGGCCCTGTTATTAGACATACATTTCCAAAGTATGTTTCTTTTCCTGTTTTCCAGAGTCCAGCATATGACAGGAACTATGGTTCTCTTAAGGCTCAAATAACAATCTTTTTTTTCAAGTTTTAGAGAGAGAGAGAGAGAGAGAGAGAGAGAGAGAGAACATTTCTCTGTGTATGTGTGTCTTTGTGTGTGTGTGTGTGTGTGTGTGTGTGTGTGTGTGTGTGTGTGTGTTTGATCCCTTGGGGCTGTAATTATACCACGATGTAAATAATCTTACATTGAGTACTGGGAACTGAATTCAGGTCCTTAGACGAACAGTGAGTTCTCTTCAGCAAGAAGCCTTCTCTCTATCTCTTCAAACATAAACATTACAACATGCTTTAAGACATGCCTATGTTTGCACATTACAACATGCTTTAACCAAAACTAGATAAGATGGATGAAGCTAAGAAGTACATGATGATGGGAACCAGATATAGACTTCTCCTGGGAGACACAGCCAGAGCATGTCAAATACAGAGGCGAACGCTACAGCAAACCATTGAACTGAGAATGGGGCCCCTGTTGGAGGAATTAGAGAAAGGACTGAAAGAGCCAAAGAGGCTTGCAACCCCTTAAGAACAACAATGCCAACGAACAGAGCTTCCAAGGACTAAGTCACTATCCAAAGACTATACATGGACTGACCCATGGATCCAACTGAATATGTAGCAAAGGATGGCCTTGCTGGGCACCAATGGAAGGAAGAGAAGTTCTTGGTCCTGCCAAGGTTGGATTCCCAGTGTAGGGAAATGTCGGGGGTGTGGTAAGAGGGGTGGATGGGGAGAACACTCTTATAGAAAGGGAGAGGGAGTGGTTAGGGGGCTGATGGACAGGAAACTGGGAAAACGAATAACTTTTGAAATGTAAATAAGAAATACCCAATTTAAAAATATGGAAAAATATTGAAAAAATAAATAAATAAAAGAAAGGCAATGGCTGTAGTCAACAGAGAGGAGCACACCTCACAGAACCTCTGTGCTCTGCTTCTCAGACCAGTCTCTATGATGACTACCTTCTTTTGTTCGGGACTTCCCCAAGTGGCTCTGCCTACTTCAAACCTAGCCACCAGCAGCTCAGGGTCCTCTCTTGTGAAAGATGCGTCTCAGTTTCTAATCTTTCAGAATAAAGGCACAAAGTCCACAACAGCCAAACTCTACTTAGCTCCGTGTTTCCCACACTCCTTTCCACCTGTTGATTTCACTCAAAGTCCTGTAATCTTTTTTCATTTATGTTTACATGCTGTTTTAGTCAGCGTTTTCATTCCTGCACAAATATCATGACTAAGAAGCAAGTTGGGGAGGAAAGGTTTATTCAACTTACACTTCCACATTACTGTTGATTACCAAAGGAAGTCAAGACAGGAACTCACACAGGACAGGAATTTGGAGGCCAGAGCTGGGGCAGAAGCCATGGAAGGATGTTACTTACTGTCTTGCTTCCCCTGGCTTGCTCAGCTTGCTCTTAGATAACCCAGGACCACCAGCCCAGGGATGGCACCATCCACAATGAGCAGGGCCTTTCCCTTTGATCACTAACTGAGAAAATGCCTTATAGTTGGATGTCATGGAGGCATTTCCTCAAGGGGTGCTTCTTTCTACGTGATAACTCCAGCTTGTGTCAAGTTGACACACAAACCTGCCAGCACACATGCTATTTTCTCCCAGTCACAAAACATTTATACAGCACTTCCACTCATCCTTACCTCGAGACATCGACTTACAGCTGACATTCTAGGTCCCTCTGGCCTCCATAACTGTATACAACATTTTAAGACTTCTTAGAAACAGGGACCTTTAGCCTATATCAATAGTGGTTATCACATTAAATTTTGTATTTAGTGCTTTAAAGTCATTTTCTTTCATTCCAGATACCTCATAGTATCATAGCCATATCTCCAATCCAGTATGCTTTCCTGCATGAAATGCTCTTTTGCACACTCTCTTGCTGGCAAATCTTTACAAGATATCAAAACAAATATTGTTTCTAGAAAGAAACAACAGCCCCCGCCTGAGCAAGGCATCAGTTTGCTTTCTCTATTATGATGCTTTTCCTGTATCCTTCTATAGATCATTTAGAGTTCTTTTTCCTTCAACTGTCAGCAAATATGAAGAACTGCTCTGCTTAAGACCACTGGTGACAATATGAAACTTAAATCCAGTGGAGGTAGACAGGCATGATACAGTGATATAACAACCACAAACAAACAAACAATCAGCAATAAAAGAACTATCATTGTGCCTCCACATGCACTTAGGGAAAGAGCAGTCATAGTCAGAAGCCAGACAGCTTGCCTCCCTTCCTCCTTCCTTCCCTTCCTCTCCTTCCCTCCTTCCCTACCCCCTGCCTTCCTCTCCCTTTCCGTCTCCCCTCTCTTTTCTTTCTTTCCCTCCTCTTCTCCCCTCTCTATCTGACCATCCCCTGGTTTTTCTTGAAACCTCTTTTCTTTTTGTCTTTCTGATTAAAAGTTGATGTGTTCCTGATTCTTCTATGGAAAGAAAATCATATTAATGTATAGCATTTCAATGTCAGAATGCTTGGTATCATCATCGTCATCACCACCACCACCACCACCATCATCATCAGTTAGTAAAGGGTCCTTGTAGTATAGACTCTGCTGTATCTCCATTCCTTGTGAATAGTGTTTTCTGTCCATTCTCATTCTCTGGGCAGATCCTTAAGCATCATGTTTAAGCATTATCTGTATATTACTGTGTTTGCAGATTCCTTTCCTAATCCTTGCCCACTGTCTTAACTGCCATGTGTCTCTGTTGTACAAAAGGCTAGAGTTCTATGATAATGACAAACAGTTAATTGAAAGGACGGAGGGGTTGGGGATTTAGCTCAGTGGTAGAGCGCTTGCCTAGCAAGCGCAAGGCCCTGGGTTCGGTCTCCAGCTCTGAAAAAAAGAAAAGAAAAAAAAATGAAAGGACGGAAGGCAGATGGACAGGATGACCTACTCGCACCTATGGATTTTGGGGTGTTTAATTGCTGCCAGCAACAACAATTTAGCACAAACTAAGAAAATATGGAAGCATTTGAGAATAAGAAAATGAACCCATCAATTCCCATCAACAGTTTCTAGCCTAAAAATATGAAAATTGGGGACCACGGATGGATTGACTGAAGCCCTGAGTTCATCTGATTGGTACCAAATGACACAGTCTTGAAATAATTTCAAACACAGCATGGAAAAAAATAAAAAAAATATGGCAAGGACAGTAGAAGAGGGAATTGTTTACATCCAGGGAAACTGCTCAAAAATTTGAGAGGAGGAGTATGGCTACAAGGCGACAACTAGGGGATGTTCTTCCTGCTTGCAATGCTTATGTGATATGATGTGTTTTCCCACTATCTCTCCTTAAGGAAAGTCCGCTACACTAGATTTGGTGATGGCAAACCTTAAAGCATGCTGTGTCCCCTCAGAAAACCTCTGCACTGAGGCTCACAACAAGAGAGCATGTGAGTGTAAAATAAATATGACAATGAGATTCCGAGATTTAATTTGGATTTGATTTCAGCTTAAGATCTCAATGTCCATAAGGAAAATTTACATTTCCTAGAAGGTGGGATATTCTTAGAGCTGTATTTGAAACTGAGCCCAAGTTATGATCTCATTTGATGTGTGAACTTCTAATAATTATCATTGTTGTCATCTCCAAATACTCTGTGATCATCCTGTGAAGTCCCTTGCTCATTCCACTTAATTCTGACAGCGAGGTTTCTTTTCTATTCTCAGCCGTGTTGGCATGAGGATTAGCCTCAGTCTTAATATGCAATTCCCATTCTCAAGACATATCTGAAAATTTGTTTTCTTAATGTTAAAAATTTTAGAAAGTCAAAGAATCTAAAAGTGAAATAACATCAGTGGGTTTAAATCATCTCCAAGAGTGATTCAGAACAAGGGCTGGAAGCCACTACTCACAAATCTACTCTTCATTTAGACCTTGCAATCTCTGGGTTCACAAATAAATATAAAATGTAAACAGCGAGTTAGAAAAAGTGTAAAACCCTTCCAGTGGTCTTTTCTCCTGGGACAGACTACTAGCTTGTCTGCTCCCCTGAAGACCCCACATCCTGAGGCATCCCAGAAGATCCACTGAACTCAGAGCATTTGGTAGGTATACTCCCAGAGACCTACAGCTGCTGCTGGGAGCCCAGTGGACTCAGGACCCATCGCCCCCAAAAACCTTGCCCATCAAATACCACTTCCCTTCCACTTGGTCCTTTCTGCTGTGTCAGACTTCTAGCTAGTCTGTCCCCCTGAATATACACCCTGAGACATCCCAGGAGATGTATTGCACTCAGGGCATCTGACACTACAGCTTGAAGGCATCCCAAGAGTTCCTCTGTACACAGGGCAACTGGGCAATGGACACCTACAAAAACAAATATAACAGGAACCAACAGTCATCTGTTTTTAATATTTCTCAGTATTAATGGACTCAAGTCACCTATAAAAAGACATAAGCTAACAGATTGGATATGCAAACAAGATCCAGCATCTTGTTGCATACAAGAAACACACCTCAATAGCAAGCTGATCCCAAGAAACAAGCTGAAGTTGGCATCCTAATATCCAAAAAACAAAAAAAGATTTTCAACCAAAAGTTATCAAGTCTGATGAGGAAGGACACTTCATGTTCATCAAGGGAAAATCCACCAAGAGAAAGTTTCAATTCTGAACATCTATGCCCCAAATGCAAGGGTATCAACATTATTAAAAGAAACTTTAAACAAGTTCAAAACACACATTGAAACCCACACAATAATAGTGGGAGATTTCAACACACCACACTTACCAATGGACAGGTCATTGAAACACAATCTAAACAGAGACACACTGAAATGAATAGAGGTTATGTACCAAATGGATTTAATAGATATCTAAAGAACATTTCACCCTAAAACAAAAGAATACACCTTCTTCTCAGCATCTCATGGTACTGTCTCCAAAAATGACCATATAATTAGTCACAAAACAACTCTCAAATGATACAAGAAGAGTGAAATAATCCCATGCATCTTATCAGATCAGCATGGCCTAAGGCTGGTGTTCAATAACAGCAAAAACAACAAAAAGCCCACATACATGTGGAAACTGAACAACTCTCTACTCAGTGATACCTTGGCTAGAGAGGAAATAAAGAAGTTAAAGACATTTTAGAATTCAATGAAAGCGAAGGTACAACATACCCAAAACTTATGGGGCACAATAAAAGCAGTGCTAAGAGGAAAATTCATAGTACTGAGTGCCCTCGTTAAAAAACAAACAAACAAACAAAACAAAAACAACAAAAACAAAAACAACAGTGAGATCTTACACTAGCAACTTAAGAGCACATGTCAGAGCTCTAGAACAAAAGGAAGCAAACACATGCAAGAGGAGTAGACTGCAGGAAATAGTCAAACACAGGGCAGAAATCAACCAAATAGAAATAAAGAAAACAATACAAAGAATCAACAAAACCAAAAGCTGGTTCTTTGAAACAATCACCAGATAAATAAACCCCTAACTAAACTAAGTAAAGGCCCAGAATCAGTATCCAAATTAACAAAAGAAGAAATGAAAAGGTAGAAATAACAACAGAGACAGGAAATTCAAAAAATCATCAGATTTTAGAGCCAATGCCTATACTCAACAAAACTGGAAAATCTAGATGAAATGAATGGTTTTCTAGACAGATACTACATACCAAAGTTAAATCAAGAGCAGGTAAACTATCTAAACAGGCCCATATCCCATAAGGAAATAGAACAAGTCATTAAAAATCTCCCAACCAAAAAAAGTCCAGGACCAGACAGATTTAGTGCAGAATTCTACTAGACCTTCAAAGAAGACCTAATAACAATGTTCTTCAAACCATTCCATAAAATAGAAACAGAAGAAACACTACTTAATTCATTCTATGAAGTCACAATTACTCTGATACCTAAACCACATAAGGGCCCAACCAAAAAAGAGAACTTCAGACCAATCCTGCTTATGAATATTGATGCAAAAATACTCAATAAAATTTTTGCAAACTGAATCTACGAACACATCAAAACCATCATTCACCATGGTTAAGTAACATTCATCCCAGGAACACGTTAGTTCAATGTACTAAAGTCCATTGACAGAATTCACTATATAAATAACCTCAAAGAAAAAAAAAATCACATGATCATGTACTTAGATGCAGAAAAGGTATTTTACACAATACAACACCCCTTTGTGTTAAAAGTACTGGAGAGTCAGGAATTCAAGGTTCATACCTAAACATAATAAAAGCAATTTACTGCAAACAAATAGCCAATATCAAATTAAATGGAGAGATACTTGAAACAATCCCACTGAAATCAGGGACATGACAAGGATGCCCACTCTCCCCATATCTATTTAATGCAGTCCCAAAGTGCTAGCTAGAACATTAAGACAACAAAAAGAGATCAAGGGGATACAAATTGGCAAAGAAGAAATAAAGGTGTCACTATTTGCAGATGATATGATAATATATATAAGCGATCCCAAAAATTCTACCAGAGAACTTCTCCAGCTGATAAACAACATCAGCAAACTGGCCCAATATAAAATTAACTCAATTAATCAGTAGCCTTCTTTTATACAAATGATAATCAAGCTGAGAAAGAAATTAGGGAATCAACTCCCTTCACAATAGACACAAATAATATAAAATATATTGGGGTAACTTGAACCAACCAAGTGAAAGATCTATATGACAGTAACATCAAGTCTCTCAAGAAAGAAATGTGAAATCTCAGAAAATTGTGATATCTCCCATGCTCATGGATTGGCAGAATTAACATAGTAAAAATGGCCATTCTACCAAAGTCAAGCTACAGATTCAATGCAATCCCCATCAAAATCCCAACAAAATTCTTCAAAGACATGGAAAGAGCAATTCTCAATTCATCTGGAAAGGCAAAAAACCTAGAATAGCAAAAATAATCATTAACAATAGGAGAATGGCTAGGGGAGTCACCATCCCTGACCTCCATCTCTACTACAGAGAAATAGTGATAAAAACTGCATGACCGACATGTTGATCGACGGATTAGAATTGAAGACCCAGAAATAAACCACATACTTACACATATTTGATCTTCAACAAAGAATACAATGGGAAAAAAAGAAAGTATCTTAAATAAATGGCGCTGGCCTAGCTGTCTGTATGTAGAAAAACAAAAATAGACCCACCTTGCACAAAGTTCAAGTCTAAGTGTATCAAGGATCTCAACATAAAACCAGGTACACTGAATCCAACAGAAGAGAAAGTGGGAAAGAGCTTTGAACTCATTGGCCCAGGGGGAAAATTTCCTAAACAGAACTCCATTGGCTCATGCTCTAAAATCAAGAATTGATAAATAGGACTTCATGATACTGGAAAGCTTCTCTAAGTCAAAGGACATAGTCCACAAGACAAATTAGCAACCTATAGATTGGGAAAAAAAATGTCACTAACCCCACATCCCATAGAGGGCTAATATTCAGAATATATAAAGAACTCAAGAAGCTAACCACCAAAAAACAAACAACCCAATCAAAAAATGGGGAATAGAACTAAACTGAGAATTCACAACAGAGGAATCTCAAATGGCTGAGAAGCACCTAAAGGAATGTTCAAAGTCCTTAGTGATCAGAGAAATGAAAATCAAAATGACCCTGACATTCCACCTTACACCAATCAGAATGGCTAAGATCAAAACCTCATGTGATAACACATGTTGGCAAGGATGTGGAGAAAGAGGAACACTCCTCCATTGGTGGTGGGATTGCCCACTGTTACAACCATTCTGGAAATCAATCTGGAGGTTTCTCAGAGAATTGTATATGGATCTACCTGAAGACCCAGCAATACCACTCTTGGAATTATACCCAAAAGATGCCCCACCATGCCACAGGGGCACATGTTCCACTATGTTCATAGCAGCCTTGTTTGTGATAGCCAGAAGCTGGAAACAGCCCAGATGTCCCACGACAGAAGAATGGATACAGAAAATGTGGTTCATTTACCCAATGGAATACTACTCAGCTATTAAGAATGAGGACATCCTGAGTTTTGCAGGCAAATGGAACTAGAAAAAATCATCCTGAGTGAGGTAACTTAGACCCAAAAGGAAATGCACGATATATACTTACTAATAAGTGGATATCAAACCAGTAAAAAGTACAGAATACCCAAGACACAGTCCACAGAACTCAAAAAGGTCACCAAGCTGAAGGGCCCAAATGAGGACACCTCAGTCCCACTTGGTAGGGAGAAAAATGAAATCACAACGGGGAGGGAGAGGAACCTGGGAGAGAAAGGGAGTGTTGGAGGGAGGAAGAAGGAAACATGATCTGGTATTGGGTGAGGGGAAAAGACTGAGGGCCAGCAGAAAAAATGGCAACATGAAAAACGGGCAACCTTAGGAGGTGGGAGGTGGGGGGGATCCTCTAGAATACACCAGAGACCCGGGAGGTGAGAGAAATTCAAGACCCAAAGGGAGGACCTTAGATGAAATGCCCTGCAGTGTGGAGAGGGAACTAGTAGAGCCCACCTCCAGCATAAAGACGGGGCATCAAGTCAGGGGATTGGATGGCCATCCCACAGTCAAAAACTCTAGCCCATAATTGTTCCTGTCTGAAAGAACCGCATGGATGGAAATGGAGAGGAGTCTGAGGAAAAGAAGGTCCAGCGACAGGGCCAAAGTGGGATCCAGTTCAAGGGAAGAACCCAAGGCCTGACACTAATTCTGAGGCTACGGAATGCTCACAAAAGTGACCTACCATGACTGCTATCAGAAAGGCCCAACAAGCAGCTGAAAGAGTCAGATGCAGATATTTGTACCCAACCAATGGACAGAAGCTGCTGACCTCTGTGGTTGAATTAGGGAAAAGCTGGAGGAAGTGGAGAAGGAGGACCATGATGTAGGAGGACCAGCAATCTCAATGAACCTGGACCCCTGAGATCTCTCAGACACCGGATCACCAAGCAGGCAGCATACACCAGCTGGCACGAGGTCCCCAACACATATACAGCAGAGGACTGCTGTGTCTGAGTTCAGTTAGAGAAGATGCACCTAACCCTCAAGAGACTGTAGGTCCCAGGGAGTTTAGAGGTCTGGTGGAGTGTGGGGTAGGGAGTGAGGACATTCTCGTGGAGACAAAGGAGGAGGGAGGAGAGAAGAGGTTTGGGATGTGGAACAGTTGGAGGGTGCACCAGTAGGGGAATAAAATCTAAAGTGTAAAAAAAAAGATTAAATAAAAAGAAGGAATATTAAAAAGAAAAAATAAATGTAAAGCAAGAAGGGAGTGACTAATTCATACAAAGCAGAACCGACAAACACCGCTGAGCTAGCTGAGTGCAATTATTGATGACCATGGCTTCAACATGCTTCCATTATGTCTACTGTTTCAGTGGTAGTCAGACTGGGAAGGGAACATGGAATATAAATAAAAAATGCTAGTTTCAATCCATCATTCTCTTCTCATTTCCATTCCTCCTTCCGAAGCAATGTGTCACTCAGCTATTACTGTTCATTAAATTCAAGGGAGACAACCTGGGCGAAGTCACTGTGACTGTGGCGAAACCAGTAGGACCACTGCCTAGGGCACTGCGTCTCTTGGCTCTGGGCTTCTGGAGTCAGCTGTATAGGTGCAAGGGATACTGTGCGCTTACCACACTCAAGTTGGCTGCAAGCTCTCCCCTTGGTTTCAGCACGCTGCCCAGGGGAGAGGAGTGATAAGTTCCCAGGTACTCTTTCCAATAACACTCATGGTGGCCACAACTTCAGTTGCTGTTCGGTTTTTAAACTCTTTGAGGTATTGTTCACTGGTTAATCCATTTGACAGACATTGAGTACCTACTACCTACAAGCATTAATGTAAAACCCTAGCAAGAAAACAGCTATCTCCATTAAGAATTCTACGGAGGTTCTGGCTAGAGCACTGCACACTGCGTTTATTATGCTGAAAGCCAAGTGTTTCGCTGCTCCTGACTCAAGCCAGAGGTGAGTTCAAGAAGTGGACTTTTACGAGCTTCTTAGCTTTCCCTGTGCACTTTTCCCATAACGCCTAATGAAAATGCCCTCCTTGGATTTAGAAAAAAAACCAGGATTCCAAATTTAAAGTGACATTTATCTCAAAAGTAAATTAATATTTAATGATGCTCTGATTAATAACCATGATTTTATGAACTGGAGAGATTCAGGATGAAAGCCCCTGGACCCATTGTTTTTCAGAGCCTTACAGGCTGAGGATGAAGGGATCAGGATAGAATCCCTTCTTAAATGTTACCTTACCATCATAGTTCCTAATTCCCTTCTAAACACCACACTCTTCCCCTAGGGTTATGTCAGGAGAGTGCTATTGTACATTAAACGAGTAGCAAAAGAATTCAAGAGCCTGACCCAAGGGTGCTTTAAACCTTCAAAATGCGTGTGCGTGTGCGTGTGCATGAATGTGAACCAAATAACCAAATAGTTCACATTCTGTTGTTGTTATTCTCTTTCCTACTGAACTAAACTGACAAACATGTTTTATAAATAAGCACAGGAGAAAAGTAATCAATATGACAGAGGAAGGGAACCTGTTAGAGGACACGGTGATGCACTTGTGAAACTTTAGAACTTAGGAAATGTGACCAGAAGAGAGGACGAGAGGGTACCATCCCCTCCCCCAACACACAGAACCTGGTCAGAACATCTGGGCTTGAGAAAACATTTAGGGACACATGAGTCAGATACTTAAAAAGTTAACACCCTGCATTTGTATCGACATCTTGTGCATGTTACAGAGTGCATGAAATGCCATCAAAACAGCAATTCCTGAGGACGCTTCCACATGAGGTACCTTCCAGATCATCTGAGCCAGAGCAGGCATGGGGTACCAGAAATGGCTGACATGTCTATGTGTAGTAAAATAAGGGCAGTATTATTAGTAAGTAACACTACTTTTGAACTTGGTTTCCTAATTAATTTATGCTAATATTAATCTAGACCCAAATATTCTAGCATGACTACTAACCACTACAGCTCCTCAAATTTAGATAAGATTTAAGTCCCAATTTTTAGGCTTAGAAGTCACAATTCAGCTATACCATAGCTCATGTGGCTGGTGATCACCACACTGGAAAGTACAGCCATAGAACCTTCCCATTCCCTTCTGGAGTTCTACTGCAAGCCCTTTGGTGCTGAGGTCTGTTCTTAATGAAGACTTAAGTTTTGTCTTTAAACGAGTCTGAACCACCAAACAAAGAACATACACAAGCTGGACCTAGGTTTCCCTGCACATGTGGGCCTTGGACAACTGGAGCAAGGGCTACCCCAAAAGCCGTTGCCTATCTCTGGGATATACTCTTGCAGCTGGGCTGCTTTGCCTAGCCTCCCAGAGACTTGAAGTGCCAGGGTTGGGGAGATACCCATGAGAAGGGGGTTGGGGGAAGGATTGTGGGAGGGGGTGACTGGGAGAGAGTGGTGAGTGGGATGTGAAGTGAATAAAAGTAAATAAACAAAATAAAATAAACAAAATAAATTAAAAATAAAATAAAATTAACAAAATAAAATAAAATTAGAGAGAGAGAGAATATGTCTTGGAAGCACTAAACGGGGTTCATCTGTATTGGTATTCCTATTTACTGTCCATCTCCATTTTCAAGAGTGCTAGACCCTAGGCCCCCAGTCATGCTCTTGGGCCTTCTAGGTTCCTGGACACCATAGTCCTGGGTATGAAGTGAGACTGCAGAGCTCTGGTAGTTGATCATTAGGAGAAAGAAAAGGTGAGAAAAGAATCTAAGAAAGACATGTTCAAATTTCATATTCATAAAATATGCAGAGTACTGAATTAATTAAAATGGTAAGAAAAGCAAGAGTCCCCATGAGTAAGCTATAAAGGAAGTGCAAGAAAGACAGGGTGGTCACATGGCGATGGCAAAATAAATGGAGCTCTCTACTGAATCCCTTCATGGTGCCAGCCCACTGACTGGTCTTTCCAATAAAGGAAATCGGGTGGAACCTGAAACCTACTAAAGAAAGGTTTCTCCTAAGCCTTAGGCTCCCACGTAGCACAGCATTCTGAGTCCATGGACATTCTTATCGTACTTGTCTGAGCCCTGATCACTGCTCTGACACCTCTCCCCCACTCAGCAGGACATCCTGCCATGCTCTGCGAGCGCAGTGTTCTGACACTGACAGCTGCAATTTGTCCTCCGTCCCACCTTTCCAAGATGTCACATTATCCACGTCTCCCTTAGCTCCGTGTAGGAATCCTCGCATTGATTGTTGAAATAGAAGGAGACAGTGTGCGCAGACACAGACAGCTACATCCTAGGGTCTACTCTGGAAAATGATGGTGGCACGATGCCTCACCTCCCCCAGTGCAGCACACCACGCTTCGTCTCACATTTAGGTTTTCACCTCTCCTATCAAAGCAGTTTATGATCCAGAGAAGTATCAATGGTTTGGACCTAGGTTAGGGTCACTACAACCAACATGAAGAGGACCAGAGTGCCCATGCTTGCTTTCAGATGGACAGGAACCTCATGAAGATACAAACTCAGTTTGCTTAAACCTATGATCTAGCAGAGTGCTTCTTATCTGAAAAGTGCCTAATAAATATTTGCTGAGCTCAAGTCTCTTAAAAGCTGCCTATAATTTTAAACGAGAGGCTATGAGAAACAATAGAACTGCTTCTTTGTTTCAGAAAAAAAATTAAAGAAGTCACAGTAGATTGTTCTGCTATTAGAACCAAGTGTCCTTGAGAGAGTGAGACAAACATGAGTTAAATTGCATTAATAAACTACCTCTGACTTTCGGAGTCATCCACTGGCACCTTGACAAAGGACAGTGGTACAGCTCTGGTTGGAGAGGAGGAAGGATCTGGAGGAAGGGAAGCATAGAAAATGGCTGGTGTCTGGGCTCTAGTGAGATAGGAACCTGTAGAAAAGCCCTTGTGGTAAGATGTGCTACAATACAT
Organism: Rattus rattus; assembly: GCF_011064425.1. Taxonomy (NCBI): domain Eukaryota; kingdom Metazoa; phylum Chordata; class Mammalia; order Rodentia; family Muridae; genus Rattus; species Rattus rattus. The sequence continues at coordinate 149,728,378 of NC_046154.1, read as the reverse complement.
TCCAGGAGCAATGACATCTAATATTTAATTAGAATTAGTTTCTTGTCTATGAGATAATTACCATCCTTTATCCCAAAGCACCCAGCCAGAGTCTGCTACACACCAGAGTCTTACAAGAGGCAGGTTTTAGAGAATGTCCCACAGGAACATGTCCCAGAGGTCTGGGAAGAGAGCCAAAGAGAAGACAGGAGTATCTGGTGCCACCCAAAGCATGGGTTAACTGGTGATTGACCTTAATTCACACAGATTTCCCCCCCCCTTAATTTATTTTGAAGGATAACTCACAGCCTGGATGGCAAACTGTCTATTTAAATTCATGCTTCACTTTCATTTAAGAGACTTGTCACTGAGAAACTCCCATTGAGCCAAGGGTTTAGTTCTCAGTCCCACCCACCTAGGCTGTGTTTGTTTAAAAAACATTCATTAGTGGTATACCCCCCAAATGTCTCACATCTTAGTCAAGGAATTTAAATATGCTTATCTATCTCTCATCTATCATTAATCAATTTATCTCTCATTTATCTATCATCGATCTACTTATCTATCTTCCTACCTATCTTCCTATCTACCGATGGCTGACCCCTCTTCCATCTCTGATGACACTCTCTCTCTCACTCTTTACTCTTTCCTTTTCTTCTCCTCATTCTCTTCATTTAACTTTTAGAGAAATATGTATCATGTTAAATAGCTACATTCAGTGTTATTTGCAGCCGTTATCATTAGTCTACCTTACTTTGAAATTGAAATTGGTCCCATGAGTGGAGGTGCTACCTTTACCAAAATCTAAATATTGTCACCCTGACCATAATTGAGGGAATACAAAACCCCATAGCCCGTGGCCTCTGCTTTGTTCTAGCAAACTCTGAGGCCCACTTATAACTCTACAGGAAATGATTAGAAGTTAGTATACAGTGGTTGCTCCTTATTATGTGTAATGGCCTTGGCAAGGAATTGCTAGTCTGAAACAGAGACAAAAGTCAAAGTCTAGAAAGTAAGACCTTAAAATCTGGAACAGCTCACTATATCAGGAATTCTAAAGAAGAGAAACAACCTGCGGAGAGGTTTGGATGACAGATACTCGCAAGCCCTTCCAATATGGACAAAGTAACAAGAGCCTGTTAGTAAACATCGGGTTCATGAAGCTCCCTGACTACAAAATCCCATCTTGTTGAGGATTCCAAAGGTAACAACTGTGTTTGCTAGTTCTATGCCAACTTGACACAAGCTAGAAGCACAAGAAAGGAGTGATCTCAATTGAGAAAATGCCTCCATAAGATTGGGCTGTAAGCAAACCTGTAGGACAATTTCTTAGTTAGTAATTGATGGGGGAGGGCTAGCCAGTTCTACATGGGAATAATAATAATAACAACAATAATAATAATAATATGATGATGATGAAGAAGAACAAGAGGAAGAAGAAGAGGAGGAAGAGGAAGAGAAGGAGGAGAAGGAAGAGGAGGAGGAGGAAGCAGGCTGAGCAAGCCATGATAAGTAATTAAGAAACAGCACTCCTCTACATCAGCTCCTGATCCTGGTCCCTGCTTGAGTTCCTGTCTTGACTTCCTTTGATGATAAACAGTGATGTGTAAGTATAAGTCAAATAAATCCTTTCCTCCCAGAGTTGCTTTTAATCATGGTGCTTCATCACAGCAAGAATAATTTTAACTAACTAGGACAGTAACCATTAGAGATTTGAGTATTTGAGACATGGGCGAAGAAATAAAATGGATTCAAATAATACACAAAGAGAATGTAGCAATGGGAAAACAGAAAACAAATATATACAAGACCTAGGAAGATTTTTGAGGGATCTTCACAGTCAAAGAAACTCAAAGCTGGCCCTAAGGAAAAGAATAAACCCACACATTCCTCCCTTCTTCCCACCCCCATTCAAAGCAGGTTCTGGCCATCTGCCTCTGCTCGACAAGAGTGTGCTCATCTCCAGGCCTCCATCTGACCTCTCATAATTCAGCCACCTCGAAACTCCAGTTTAGACATTGTCTCTAAAACAAAGGAAACTTTTGTTTTAAATTTCAGATGACTCAATAGCCTGTCCTCTGGGATAAAATCAGAAGCTTTATCAGCATACAACACTCTGACTTCTTCACTTTCTTCACCCCATCTGATGTCAACTTCCTAAAACACTGAGCCAATCGGCAGCCAGCTCTTTCTCTGACCATGCTTTGCAAATGCTGTTCCCTCTGCCTAGACCATGCTCCATCTGCCTCCTTCCCCACCTGGAGAATGCTGACTCATCTTTTGAGAATGAGCTGAGATGTCACTTCATCTGTGAAGGCTTGTCTGACACTCCCACGTAGGAGATGAGACTCTGACAGCTATGCTCAGATCACCCCCAGCAGTCAGCCTGGCAAACTGTACCTACTACTGGCCTGTCTTGAGTGTTTAGCAAGCTACATGTTTTGATCTTGTTGTTGTCTACTTTGCTTATTACTTACCCAGTCAAGAAACTTACAGAAAAGCTTGAAAGCTCTTATGACTTATCGATCATAGATTAGTGCATCTCTCAAACCTCATCAGAGAAGTTTCCAGTTATAGTAGATGAAAATTAACAGAGGCCTACAACTGGGCAAGGAGCAAAGACAGAGAGAGTGTGGAACACTCAGCTTTAAAAGGCCCATCTGCATCACTTCCCCACCGTCCAAGGCTTTGAAGCACTTCAGAAAGGGCAGAAGAAAGGTTGCCAGAGCCAGAGGCGGTGGAAAAGTTGATAGCTGCTGGGAGAGGCATAGTCAGTCCGCCTTAAGGGTATGTCTACCCAGTGGATCAACTACCCATAAGTGGATGGCCATACACTCAACAGTATATCAATAGCACAAACTGGATTTAATGGGTTGAAGAAGAGCACTGAGTTTATGGGTTAGGAAAGGGGGTAGACCTGGGAGGAACTGGGGAAGGAGGCAAATATGACTAGAATACATTGTATGAAATTCTCAAACTAATAAAAAGGCTTAAAAAAAAAACCTTAAGGCTTTCACTCTTTCAAATCAGCCAGGCATGCATTAGAACCACAGTAGCTGCCTTTAATGGGAAGAGACAGATTCAGTGAGGGCTTTGGAAAATTAAGATACTCCCTTTTGGGGGTAGTTCTGCAGAACTGTTCAGACCCAGAACACAAGAAACTCGGCCACATGGGCAGAAACCCTGTCTTCTGTCCTGCAAATATTCAAACATCTCCTGGACACCTTGAACGAGTAGCCCCACTCACCTTGTCAGTGCATACCAGTTTTATGTTTTTACAGAGGAGTTTTCTAGGAAAGTAACTACTACTTTTGGAATAATATCACCAAGAGTTGATCACCACGTTGAAAGACTGTGTCCCCTATGTAACACTGGTTTACTACTGTAGCAACCCACATTTGTTTACAGCATAAAGTTGTCACAGTTAGTGAACGTTTATCTCACTCGTGTTCTAAAATGACAAATATACAAGTGTCCACACTATCCAAGAGAGAATATTACTTTCTTTTCCACTTCTCTCTTCTAGTCACCTGAACTTTCAGTAGTTCTTCATTCTATCTTCTGTCCATTTCCAGCTGAGCAAACATCACCAAACCTGCAGGTCTTTTCCCATTTTTCTGTATTTTCTCTGACAAATGATATCGAAATATATGTGCAGACAAGTTATGTTATGCATTAATTTCATTTCACAGTAGCAAAGGGGGCACTGAAGAATCCTGCCCATAAAAGAGGAGGAACTTGGTCTTCCTGAAGACAGAATCATGTCTCTAATATACAGAGCAATTCAGAGCAACTGCATTTCCTTGCCCTGGGTCCTTTTGTGATGCAGCTACCCAGCTAATTGCCATGCCAGGAAGATCACGTATGGTATGTTGTGGATTTGTCTCTGCCTCTGTCTGAGAGTGCACGGTGTCTTCCACCCATTCGCACAGGACTCGGCACAGAGGAGAAACCCAGGAGAACCCTCAGGATGAGATAGCAAATGCAAATCGTCATGAGTATCTTAGTCAACGCTCTGCCCAGACCAATCTGAAAAACGCAGCACTCCTGGGGCACAGCTCTCTCCAGCACCCACCCTCATCCACCTTGGTATCCCCCAAAGGGTCTCCTACAGAGAGGTCAGTACACTTTATTCAAAGAACCGTTCCCCAAGAACACAGCTATAGACAATGTTTATGGATCTCATTACTAACAGTACTGTACTTCAAGTATATTACTCATTCAAAGGGCTTTGTTAAATGTGTCTGAAGACTTGAACATCACTTAAGACGGTTTTAATGTGAACTTTTATACTACAAGCCAACTGTCAGCTAAAAGACAACTGTATGTGCTGTGTCACCCAGCCTAGAAGACACATCTGTGTGAAAAACACAAATGTCAATCAATCATGAAGAAGAATCCAAATATTTGATTCTATGGCATCTTACAAGCAATATTTAATCATTGTATCCTTCAAACTTAAGCCAGATGGCACTTTCTACATTGACAGAAGCAGTGGCTACTTAGAAAGAACTTTGTCTCAAATATTACTTAAGTTCTCTTAACAAATATATCAAAGTAGAATTTGTTTGTGCTCTGACAGTTACAGTTATTAGCTGTGTTCAGAAACAAGCATTCCAAGAATTCACTAGACAGAATCTGTTGGGGGACTATGCTTAAATTTCCATCAAATATAAGGTTTACGTTTTGCAAAATTAAAGATGAAGACATTGATAAATGACTATTACATTTTGAATACAATAATTTTGAAGCATAAATATATAACTTAAAATACCTGTAATGTTATATCATATTGATAATAATTCATAAAACTTGGACATGGATTGGACTTCTGTGAGAAGCCCACCACTCAAGTCACCTGCAGCGCACATCTTTCCATTTTGTGTGTGTGTGTGTGTGTGTGTGTGTGTGTGTGTGTGTGTGTGATGGGTGTGAGAGTGCACAGGCAGAAACCAGAAGCCAAGTGAGGCTGGTCACTTCTTTTGCTTCTTTTGAGTTAGACTGTGTGGACAGGAACCCTCCCATCAGACCTCTCCATCACTAGGAAGGCACCACGCTGCCTCTTATGTGCAGTGCATCGTATGTGCATTCTGGGAAATGCTTTATGCACAGAAGGACTTGCCTAGTCCCCTAACTTCCAAGGGAAGCACCACACTTTCTGAAAATGTTAGCCTTCTTAGGGCCGCCCCCACCACAATGTGAAAAACAACCTGAACTAAACGATTTTCTTCTGTCAGATTCACAGGGAACATTTACCAGGGTGGAGGGATGGGTTTCTCTTGAATCAAGACAACAAAACAAGCCCTCCAGTTTGATCTTTGCAAGCCTCTCTGTATCCTTAGGGCCATGATCTCTTTAGAGAGGATACACAGCTCTGAAAGAAGAAGAAATGCAGACATACTTCCTGGTTCTGTCTAGGGTCACCCTTTTTAATGCCCTAATATCAAAGTGGGGCACAGTGTTCCTGAACCCAAAATACTAACTTCAAACAGACATCTCCATTTCCTTCCCGTGTGACTTTAGGCAGGAAAAACCTGTGCATATTAGTTTTCATGCTTATACGTAAAGGGTATTAGTTATGGCTTCCCCACAAGGAGAGTGTAAGATTGAAAAAGTATTTTCAATATGTTTAAGACAGAACCTGGCTATCATAATTATTTTACTCTTGTAAAGAAGACAAAATAAATATTCTGATTTATAATGAAAATGTCCTCATGTTCCCTGTAAGTCTAAAATGAAACATTTAGTAACATTTTAGTGTTATTGAGGATAGGTTTCAGGAGAAGTCTTAGGTTCATAGTCTGTGACAGATTTTCATAACCTCGATCATGAGTTTGTTTGGATTAACTTATTAAGTATGAAATTGTGAAATGTGTTTCTATATGCAAGAAATCTGTCATTTTGAACTGAAACAGATTCCTCAGCTAAGAATGCAAGAGTTTATTTTTGTCTTTCCCCCTTTAAAATTTTAACAACTGGGGACAGAGGCTGTCTACCATGTATCAGGCCTATGATACATTCTGACCCAGCAATATTCTTACACTTAATAAGCAGTACACCAATTAACAGACAAGGTAGTTAATCTCTTTATGTTATTAAACTGCAAAGTAAAGTCAGGTACAATTCAGCCTATGGAAAAGGCATTTTAAAGAGGTTGCCACATTGACTTGGCTCATATGGATTGAAAGACCCTTCCTGGCACATTTGGCTTTCTTCCTTACAAAGTGCACCTTAATAAAGGGCTAGGAACCCCATTTATCTATGCAGGAAGGGAGGAAATAGATATATACTTGTGGAGACACTTGTGGTCCATGACTTTAAAAGTCTCAAAGCTGCTCTACTCTGTAAACATTATTTATCACTATGGGAGTTATCCGACCATAAAGTCTTTCCTTAAAAATACTGGGGACTTCAAAGATCTCACATATAAGCCAACCCCACTTTGCACACCTCCGAAGGCCCTGTGAAACCAGCAAGCATCACGCTTTTGTGTAAATGTCACTTAATAACTGTGGGACTATAAGAAACCATAAAGAGCAATCTGAAATAAACAAAATATCTCAACCTTCACTGTCTACCTTAGAATACACATGAGGTGATTTCTCATTAATTTGAATTTTATCTTAGTAACTATTTGATAAGAGGCCATAAATTTCAAGGAATTAATCAGAAGACATCCGTTGGGATGGAATGAAGTATGTTTTGTGGGCTTCCTAGATTGCTAGTAATATGATTTACTTTCCTAAGGTTTATAACGATCTCTGCTCAAAAGAAGTAAGAAAACAGGCATGCATTTTTTTTCTCCAGAAGCAAACTATTTTTCAATGCTCCGTAGACTTAGACATTTTTAAATATTCAGGGAGTCTACCAAAAATCTGATCATATATGCCTTTATGTTGCCAAAAAATGTGATCGAACCCACATCCTGCATTTTTCTAGCAATCTCATTCTTGAACATCTTAGAAGAGCAGGCTGTGTTCCCATCCTCCCCCCCAAGGGCATCAGCAATGCTGTGAGATCCAAGTCAAGGCACTGATGAAGTGATAGTTTCCTCCTGTCTGTCTGACCAGTCAGAGGACAAACATACTTGGAGGACATAAGTGGGTGAAGTGGGTCTGAGAGCAGTTCCCTCCCAGTGAGGCACAGATTGATTCTCTTCAGGAAAGGGGGTGGGCATAAGGGGATGGAGACACAGCACGCAGCCAAAAGTGCCAAGTGGCAGGCAGCAGAGTCCTTTTCTGCAGTCTGTGGATAGGGGTTTGTGTAAGAGAAAGACTGGGGGGCTCTAAGCTGGGAAGGGGAAAATGAAGGTTGGAGGAGAAAGAACACAAAGAGAACTGCCAAGTGGCTCATCCCTTTCTCTAAAAGTCTGAGTAGTGCCCAAGAAAGAAGAGTGTACTGGAGGGAACCCTGTTTGCCATGAGCAAATCGGCTCTGGCCCCAGGGAAACTCTGTGAAGGAGCAGCCAACAGGGGCAGCTTTGTGGATGCATATAAACACTTGGAGGTGACCCTCCTCCCATTCAGTTGAGAAGTGAGTTATTTCCATACCAGACCACCAATATTCTCCGAGAGTCTTTATGGATACACAAATGAGCCCCACACTGAAACAACACCTGAAGCAGGCAAACTAAAACATGAGCATTTCTATACACAATGGGCCAAACCACTGAACTGTTCAAAGTTCTGGTTAATTTAAGCTCAAAGAATTCTCTTTTTTTTTTTTTTTTTTCCCCGGGGCTGGGGATTGAACCCAGGACCTTGCGCTTCCTAGGCAAGCGCTCTACCACTGAGCCAAATCCCCAACCCCCAAAGAATTCTCTAGTCTAGATTTCTAAATGTTTTGCTCACTTATTAAAAGATAACTGCGGACAAATTTATATTTATTGATGCACCCTGCAGGTGTACCTAATGGGTGAAATAGATAAAACTTTAGAATATGAACAATTTTAACATATTACTCTTTTCGAATTCTTTCCTGTGAGTCACTGGCAGGTAAGACTTCAGACATTTGACCAAAATTGATTATTTACTAATTCTATGAAATGTGTTATCACTGGTGAATAATCCACAGGGGTCTATCCTACACAGTGCTAGACATTTGAATATTATAATAGTAAAATGTTTACTTTTCTTTTGAGTGGAGCTTGAAAAAAATCAGATTGCCAACAAAACCCCAACCAATCAATAGGCAAAAAAATTAGAAATGTGAATGCTATTTAAAACATTGATATTATTGCATGGCTTGATGGGATGGAATGCTGAACCTGTATGCAATCACCCCAATGCCTGCCTGTGCATATTAAAAATTCCATGTAATAATTTTATCTGTGTCATTCTTTACTATTAAAACACTTGTGGGGTCATAAACATCGCATAAACGACGTGTTTATGCACATTGCACATTGGCTGTTTTTATGAATGGATACAAATAAATGCTCCTTATCTGAGACAATAGATGGCAAGATGCTATCTATAAAACGTTCCTTAAGTCTCCGGAGCAAATGATGAGGCAGATGGTGGTGTCTTTCGGTGCCACTCAGGGCAACTGTAGTCCCAAGTCTCCTTGACATATTGCATTGGAAAAAGCCTTGGAGCGCTTTCCTTAGAGACCTGTTCTAACTCGCTCCCAGGAACCAAGACTGCTCACCACCGAGGAATAAAACGCATGTATGTCTCTGTATTCTGAGGACTGTGCATACATAGGGGAGACCACACTCCCTAAGTCTAGTTTGACAAGTGTGTGTGTGCAAGTGTGGCATTTACCAACAAGCGATCAGGAAGAGAAGGCAACCTGGGGGGGGGGCCTTTCTTATGTACAAGAGTTTCATCTTTTTGGTCAAGTCAGGCTTGTCAGGGGCTCAAACTTGTGTGTCTTCCCCACCAGGAAGAAGCCTTCCGTTAATAATCTGTCAGGGCTAACAACCCAGGCAGCTTTGTTTGTAAGTCCACTGGGCGCCATATGGCAGTTTCCAGTTCCTGTAGCAACTCAAGTCTGACTAGGCTGCCACAGTGAAGCATCTCTAAAGAAGAGCTCTTGGGGAGCAGCAATCGGGCCACTTACCTAGCTCCCACGGACCCAGCTCCGCTCGGCCAGCAGCTCTGGCTCCTGTGCCACAGGGGCTGTGGGATTCCCTGTTCCCTCAGAGGACTCCTCTCATGCAAAGGTCCCTTTCGCCAATGATGTGTCGCTGGAAATCCCCCTCCCCTCCACAGAGAGGAGGGTCTCCCCGACTGGCTGGAGCTCCTGGCAGCTTTCCTCCTCCCTTCTTTACATCCCTCACTCCGGTTCGCAGTCTCTAGTAAAAAGGTTCACAGAAGCCGCATTGGGAAGAAGCGAAGGCATCCTTTAAAAAGAACAATAATCTTCCTCGATCGTCACCCCCCTTTCCCCGCGTGGAGCCCCCATCCCCCTGCCTCCGCCGCCGCCCAAACCAGGGAGGGCTAGAGTGAAGGGGGGAAAAAATCAAGAGGTTCTCTGCGCGCCGCACCAGCCCTGGACTTGGCGCTGGATCCCGCTGCCCGAGGCGCGGCGGCGGCCAGCGGGGGCGGCTGGTGCTCGGGGGCACTCGGTGGAGCTCGGTGGGTGTGTGTCTGTGCAGCAGCGATGCTGGCTCTGCGCGAGAGGCCAGGCGGGGCGCTCCGGGCGCGGGTCCTCCACCCCGCAGCTCTCCGGCCAGGCGCGCACACTTGCCCGCGGCCACCTAGCCTCGCGCTCCGCCTCCCGCGCTCCGCGCACCCGCGGGCAGAGCGGCCGCCGCCGCCTCTCTCCGTGTCTCCTCCTCCCGCGGCTCCCAGGCAATCGCGGCTCCCGGGGGTGGGCGGCGGGGATGCACCGCTGGCCCGGCACCTCGGGGGAAACGCCAGGCTCGGCCTCGCGGCGCCGGAGCTGTGTGCTCCGCGGGCGACAGCGCCCCCGGTGCCCAGGGCGCGGCCGGGGCGCGGACGATCGGGCGCCGCCCACACCTCGTCCGGATCCTCCCCCGGCTCCCGCCACCGCCTCCTCCGTCCAGGTTCCACACCCACCTGTCTCTCCTGGTGGCTAGCTCACAACCGCACTCGGCAAGGGGTCCACAGCCCGGCGGCTACCCTACACACGCGTCCGGGGAAGCCCTGGGAAGCCCGCCGAGATGATCCCGCGGCTTCGTGGATTTCCCGGCCTTTCTCTTCCATCTGCGGTGTTCTCCCGCTGCCCGACCCCTAAGCGACCAGAATCAGGGCTCCGTGTTCCACCATGGGGAACTGGGGAGAGGACATATGGCTCCTGACATATGGCCACGGAGTATTTTCCCACAAAAGAAGTTTCTGGGATAAAAGGGAGCCCAGGTGGAATCTGACTTTACTTTACTATCCTTCAGCTCCGCTCAGAATCACAGGGAGACACTGGCCTTTCTGTGTTGGCGGCTAAAGCTGGGTGGCAGGCCACTTGGACTCTTATTTCCCACGGGTGCTTGCTATTCAAAACAGGTTTTGCTTGCTTTAGTGATCTGTTTACTGTCTCGAAAATTGTGCCAAACTCTTCCTTAAAGAAAGGGCCATAAGCTGAATACCCCAGGCCCCAGCTTTGGGGTGTAATAAAAATAATAAACTTGAACAAAATTCCTGGGCTCTGAATGTTCTTGACATAGGTGTACCTTGATGGGTGGAAAATTAAGCAGTCGAAACATTGCGTGTCTTTCAAGAAAACACATAACTTAAAACACTCTTTCGAACAGAATTCAGGGCATGAGAATATATTCAAAGTTGGGAGCCCAAATATTACTTATAACCAAGACTGTCTAGCTACTGTGTTTCAAACACATCTCATTTAGTCCTATGAACAGGAGATGGCTGGTGTAGCCTTCTGGAATTCTCTGTCTTGAACTCTTGCCTCTCTAGGGCTTACCTTGTACTGTAATTTTTCTGTGCTGTCAGACACTGCTGGATGTTTACTCTAGAAACTGGTTCTTCTAACTCTCTCATTCTCCATTTAGAAACTTGCCTTGGCTCCTCTTTCCTCTCCGTGGGACTTAGGAAGAGTGAGCACCAAGAAGAGAATGCCTGGATTCTAAAACCTTTATCATTATCCTGGCCCGTGCCCAGGCGCCAGCCCTAAGTGTCCCGCAGCTTGCAGGAAGCGTGTTCCCCAGCCCCAGCCCCCACCCCCATCTTCCCATGAAGTTTACAGTTTTCTGCAGACGACAATGTGTCTCCAGAACAACCTTGAAGCCATCACAGCCTGTACAACTGTGTCACTGGATCTCCTCCTCTCCTTTTCTTTTCTCTCCCCTCCCCTCCCCTCCCCTCTTTTCCTCCCTCCCTTTCTCCCTCCCTCCCTCCCTCTTTCCCTTCCTCCCTTCCTTCCTTTCTTTGTTCTAGTGTCTCCACCCCCCCAGATTATTCCTTACTATATACTATATCTCAGGTCCTAACTACCAAAGCCCATTTCATACTCTTAGCTCTTCAGTAACCCCCTTCTTAGACACATTGCCTTAGCTTTTAAAAGAGAAAAACAGGGCCTCTGGTTTTTATGGCACATGTGTACTTCAGTGTATCATCGTAGACTGTGAGTTCCCCCAGGCATGATTTAAAAATTCCCTCCATTGTTTTCAGGTCTTCGGTGGAACCCAATACCCCCGTGTATTCAGGGAATGGTTACGTCACTGCTTTCCTTTTCGTTTATTCAATATTTGTCAGTTGAATGGACTCTATAAAAGATACTAAGTCCAGAAAGACGTTTTAGCATCTGTTTTGGGTCCATTCAAATTCCAACTGTGCAGTAAAAGTTTTATGTACTTAAGCATGATTACAAAAATTCCCTATATCAGAAATATTGTTTACCTTTGTGACAACTTAATTATTTGGTAGCCTATTGCTTAAAAATATTCGCCTCAACGTTTGGTTAGATTTGAGAAAGTAGAATCCATTTGTCTACCAGAAAAGTGATGTGAGCCCAACAACAATAATTCTGTCTCCATTGTCTGGGAGACAGGTGCTGGGCTTGGTTTCCCTGCCAGTCCCAGCTGTGTGTCTGAGGCAGGGGGATGGATCTGATGCTCTTTGCCAGGATACTCACCAGGATACTCTATGGCATAGACAGAAAAAGTCGTTGGTCAGCAGTAGTTATGCCAGGGTCCTCCCAAGGCACTGTGCTGCGTTCCAACTGACAGTGACAGCCCCTGCATCCTACAGGGCATACATTTCCATTTTCCTATTTGTTCTCCAATGTAACACGATGTCGCCGAAAGGCTGGATGTGTTTTCATAGTGCTCCTTAGCTCATTTGCAATCTTTATTGAGATTTATAGAAGTGTTCCTTTGCTGATATTCCAGGTTCTCAGATTCATCCTGTGATAGGATGAAATTATATTAAAGAGGAGAAATGAGTGTTTAGCATAGTGTCAAGACACTTCCCTTGTCTAACCTGTTAAAATGAGTAAGTGTAGAGCAAGTTTAGCCTGGAATAACCGTCTGCACCTCAGTACACACAATTGTAATGGCAAACTTGTTTCTCAGATATGATGGTGTATGGTAGTCTCCGCATATGCATAGCACAAAGCATACTATGCTCTTGGGTTTCGGTGTTCAATGAAGCACTTGAAAATATTTAGTTTAATCTGAAGAACGTCCTTACTTATTCCAGTCTGTCTGGCAGAAATCTGAATCGTGTGTCAGCTTCCAGCGAGTTTGTGTGTGTTCGAATGGAATAGTAAGGAAATGTTGGAGGCCAGTGACACCAAAACGTAAGAGGCTGAAGCAGAAGAGGTCAAAGTATAGGCAAATGTGTGCTACCCGGAAAGACGGCTTTTCAAGAGAAAAACACATTGAAGGCAGTGTGCAACCTAAAATTAAATAAGACAAAAGTGAACCTCAGAAAGAGTCTCTACAAAGGACACGGGCCTCATTAAAAGAGCATATGAGCATGCTCATGGAATGTGTGTGCATGCATGTGTGTATGTGTCTCTGTATGTGCATGTGCATGGTTTGGAAATGTATGCCTTGCTAAGCTAAAGAAATAGTCTCTGGATTGATAGGAAGCTTTGTTTTCCTTAGTATAACCCAGTCATACCGAAAGATAAGGTGGTTATCAATTTCCTCAAACATCAGTACATAACAGTACTATTTGTGCCCTTAATTAAAATCCAATTTATATATTGATTGTGACTATAGACTTTTTAAAAGAGAAATACTACTGTGAATTTTATTGTCATACAGGAGCTTTGTATGGTAATAAGGATTTACCATACTCTGAAGCTGAATAGCTTCTTTCTAAATAAAGATATGGGCAAACTTGGGCAGTCCAGAGCAGTCCCTGAAATCCTCCACTCACCTATGCAGCAAGCGGCTGAGAAGGAAGGAGCCTCTGTGTGTTCTGGTTAGAAGACACACGCCATCTCCCTGCTGCTCCTGGGGAGAGTTGAGACAGACTTGACTGTCCTTTGAAGACTTAAAGTTCCAGGATGTGTGTGTGTCTGTGTGTGTGTGTGTGTGTGTGTGTGTGTGTGTGTGTGTGTGTGTGTATTGTTTAAGAAAACAGTTCTTGCTCTGAGCATGAATGTTTTGAAAACTGCCAGCCCCTTAAACACAGTTTTCTGTTACGAGATGGATATAAGTATCATGTTTGAATTCACCCTTCAACCTACTTCCCCACAGCCTTAGCATCTAAGCAGAAGCAGCAGAAGCGAAGCGGCTTTTTTTTTTTTTTCCCTTGTATCGTAAGAATTGTGGTACAGCATTTTGGAAGCAATGAACTGGAAATTTAAACATATATTATTTGGCATTTGAAATTTTAGTATTTTCTTATAGGTATTGCAGAGCAATGATTGGATCCCCACTCAGATTTGAATCTCATTTTTGTTATTTATGTTATGCAGTAACATTTTTACCAGTGTTGTTACATGTCAGCCATTAGGCTGAATTTTTTACAGGTCTTTGCTATTTTAATCCTCTTGATAGCTCTTAAAGGTAAAAACTACCATCATCATCACAACCACCACCACCACCACCACCACCACCACGTGAACCACAGAGAATTTAAATTCCTAGCCTTAGATCAATTAGGTCGCAGAATTGGAATTTGACTTGAAGCAATGTATTCTTCAAGTTTCAGGCAATACATTTCACTGCATTACTAACACGTTTCTTGTTTCACTTGTCTGTCTCATGTCATGTGGGAAAATGCAGAAAATGCTAAGATACAGGTGGGAGTTAGAAAGGAAAGGAAAGAGAAAAGAACCGAGTTATCTCAAGAAATATATTTTCACTGGTCCAATAGGGCCATGACTTGGGATGTGTATCTTCATTTTCCACAGGGGCGTGTGTTGTTTTGCTCGCGTGGCCTATCATTCTCTGATGACTTATTTCACTGGTTTGAGGTGACAGAGCTGGAGCTCTGAGGCCCAGGCATGCTGAGGATGGAGTCCATACCTAAGGACCAAGGACGCAGCAGGGGTGGCTAAGCTACACATACCAGAAGGCTGGGGTCTGTCAACGTGCGTCGGTGCAATGGGTTGGAATACTCTGGGGACTCCTAGAAAGCATCCCCTGTGCACAGGACAGAGAGAATGGAATCATCTCCAACAGTGAGCCAAGAGCAACCAGCAGCAAGTTTGAAGAAAGGGCTGGCCAGCCAGGACAGGGTGTTGTCTGCATCCCAGACTTCCCATCAACAGACACAAAAGGTGGGTTAACCCATTGTCCCTTCTGCCCTGGCAAAGACCTTATCCAGAAAATGTCAAGGTCAAGCAATAACAAGGAAGACTAAATCCCACATCACATCTGAGGAACTTCCATGTGACCATAATACTCAACAAAGCAATTGGGTTTAAAATGTGGCAGATCCTCTCACCGTGCTTGCCTGCCTTTCAAATAATAGAGGAAGGCTTCGAGAGGAAACTTCCAGAAGGACCGTAAATCCGATGCAAGTGAGGAAGGCGTGCCAATTACTTTCTGGTTCTGGAGTCGGCCCTTTTATACTCAAAACTTTCATAGAATCAAGGAGAGAGAGTGATTGTTTCTGGGATCTGTAATCTAATGACTATCATTTCCCACTGAACTTATATATGATAATTATGATATAATGAATAATGCATAAAATAAATTTCCTAGCATCTGATATTTATTAAAGTTTTATCAAGAAATGAATAATAGTTTCTTCTGAACACTTAATATTAATGATAAATAAATATGAGTAATTCATAGAAATTCATCAACATGTACGACATACATACAAAGGCAAACAGAAACTTGTTTCACTTAAACAACTGAGACAAATGAATAATTCTTCAATTCCTTAATTGCTGTTACTTTTGTTTAATAGATATGCCTATCATTGTGCATTTAAGGTTTTATTTCATACAACAAATTATGTCATATAGAATTGAAAGTAACATGTTGATGTACACTTCAGGTAGTAGAGTCTGTTTAAACCTTGTTTCAGTGAACCTAGGTGTATATTTTAGAGTACAGTAGCAACCAAATTTGTCTGGAATTTAAAATACAGAATTAAAAAATAAGCAAAACCTGAAAATGACTAAGCGCCTCCTCATGTGTTGTCTCTGCACTGTGCATTGGTTTCAAGGCTGTCGGGGTTCACCTTATCAGTCACCTTGGCTGGATTTGGAATCACCTGAGAGACCCCTATCTGTTTATGTTACGGAGAGGACTTTCAGGAAGGCTTAACTGCAATGGGGAAGACCTGCCTTGACTATGGAAGCACCATCCCATGCCAGCCAATACCCGCACGCCTGGCACGCTCTTCGCCTCCGCATCCATGGAGGTGTGAGGGCCCCCACTCTGATTGCATAGTCACAAACTGATGTGCTTTCTTAACTAAGGCTCTGCTCTCTCAGACTATGACTCACTTGAATCATTTTTGTCAGTATTTTGTCACAATAAGAAAGATAACTAATACATAGACCAAGCAAATCTAAGTGCTTGACATATATCGTATTTGATTTTGTCACATTGCTAATAAGGATAACCACATACTTAGGAAAATCAACCTGAGAAGTCAGTGTGATGAATGATCTCATTAGCATGAAAACAATCTAATCTGACTTTTTGCTGCTGTTCTCCAAGGAGTCCCAACTACTTGTTCCTGCAATCAGTCAGGTCACACAGCACTATGTGGAAGAGATATTCATTTCCTTAGAGGAGCAAATCTTTTACGAGTTTTGAGTTAGGCGGCACACAGCTTTCATCCCAGTACTTAGGAGGCAGAGATGGGCACATCTCTAAGTTCAAGGCCAGCCTGGTCCTCATTGTAAGTTCCCAGACAGCCGGGACTATACAGAAAAACCCTATCTCAAAAAATAAAAAACAAAACCAAACAACAACAGATCAAATCTTGTACAGAAAGGCAAACATGGTATGTGCTCATCATACATAAAGAACAAAGGCTGCAGTGCACAGACCCAAAGAAGCTAAGTAATAAGGAGGGCTCAAGGGGGATGGCCCACTCTCTCTGAGAAGGGGAAATAGACAGGTGGGCAAACAGAAGGAGGGAACCGCATGGGGAAGGATAGGGACAAGAGAGAGAGTACTGAAAGAGTCAACTGGAATGTTGGGGGAGGCATCTCTAGGATGAACTAGAAACCTAGAGCAATGGAAATTCCTAGGAATCTATAAAAAGACGCTAACAAAGACTTCTACCGATGGGGATCTGGAGCCTGAACAGGACATCTCTTGTAACCAGGCAAGACTTTGAATGGGCTTCCACCTACCATATTTCTTGCCTACAAGATGTGCAGGGACATATGACTAGCATAACTCCCACCAGAGAGGCTTCAGTCAGCAACTGATGGAAATAGATGCAGAGACCCACAGCCAAACATTACGCAGAGCTTGGGGAATCCTGCAGAAGAGGGGAAGGAAGGTTTGAAGAAGCCAGAGAGGTCAAGGCCACCACAAGAAAACCTATACAATCAACTTACCTGGGCTTATAGAGGCTCACAGAGACTGAATCACCAAGCAGGGAGCTTATATGGGACTGACATGGCCCTCTGTGTGTAACACTTGTGCAGCTCTGTCTATATGTGGGGTCTCCAACAGCAGAAGCAGGGGTTGTCTCTGACCCTGTTGCCTATCTTTGGGACACTTTTCTCCTACAGGGGGGCCTTGTCTGGCCTCAATAGAAGATATACCAAGCCTTACTGAAACTTGATATCTATGGAAAGCCTCCTTTTTCTGAAGAGAAAGGAAGGAGGGGTGGATGGGGAAAGACTGGGAGGATAACAGGAGGGGAAACTGGTCAGGATAAAAAGTAAATAAATTAATTTAAAAAGAGTTTTGTGTTAGCTATATTTCATTGCATATTACTTTGAGACCATGAGAAAGAGCAATAAAAGTTTACCTTTCCAGAGAATATCAGCAAAATTAAGAACCACACCATCGCTATGGTTAGTGCTAAGTAATGTAGGGGATGGAATCTGGATTGGAGGGTTCTCTTGTTCTTTCTTTCCTTCTTTCCAATCACTTCTGTATGATTGTTGGCATGGCCAGTGCTATGCCAGATGAGCTCAGCTACCTGTGACAACTATAAGGATCCAATGTTCTTTCATATCTTCTAAATTCAGTGAGTACAGTAATCGTGATAACTGTGTTCGGTTGCCCAAAGCAAGTCTTCTCTATTGTATACTGCATGGATTGAAAATATTATACCACATTCCTATGAGATATGATCATTTAAAACTTGGTATTATGTATATTCAATATATAAAATGTTAAGTTCCACAAAGACAGCATGTTATGTGCTACAAAGTTTAACATTTTGCAGAAAATTCATTTGAAACTTTGAAAGGTTACTATATCAGAGACCATAAAGTTGTTTTCTAAAGAACAGTGTGTTTCTGTCCAACACGCAAAGTGAAAATTATCTATTAGAAACTAAAGTCTGTAGAGAGTTTCTAGGGTTAATACTTCACTATATTTATAGCAAGGTTAGTGCCTTATGTAATTTTCCGTATTGCCTATGGCAGTTACCAATAGCTACAGAACTGGAAACTAATGTAAAAATTGACAAAAAGAGTGGACGAAGTGAATTAGTTAAGTAACGAATGCTGAGGAAGGAGAAACACTTCCCTGCCTCTGTACAAAGGCTCCAGTTTATACCCAGGAGCGTGAGATTTGAGTGCCCACAGACAATGTTATTGTTTGGCTTGCAGAGCTGTAAAATATTGTTGGTATCTCATCTGAAAAACATGGCTGTTGACATTTAAATGATTGTTAAGATTTGAGCTTGAAAATTATAGTCAATTCTGTGTACTTCACTAGCTGAAGAATGCAGCTAGATTAGGAGTTGTGTAAAAAGGAAATAAGAGCAATTAAAAAGAAAGACACAGAGAAGAACATTAAAGTTCTATTACAAAATGAACAGAGGGGAAGGAGATGTGAAAACTCAGGTTCTAACCAGTGCTGTGTATAGATATAGCATTAAGGGTGTTTTAGGCAACTTAACCTAACTCCTATAAGATCAGAAATGCCAGGTAAACCAGAGTCCAGTTGCAAGCCTTCTCCTGCGGCCATCTTGGAACTGAACTGCCTAGGAGAGGGCAGTAGGAATTGCACGCCAGACTTGAAGGACCAGTAGAGTTCAAAACAGAATGCAGGGGCCCAAGAAAAGACTTACGACCCCCCTTTCTCATGTGCTGAATGTGAAGCCTGTGGAGACCAACATCCCCCACTCATGACTCCCTGTACAACATTTTCTGTAACTTTAATGCCCTGTAACATCTGTGGTGCCCAACAGCATCCCAGCTATCCTCTTTCCACTGTAGCTGCTTGTATTACAGATGCTAATTGTGTTCTCCCCAAGACTATTTGCATGAGAAGATCTGGGTGTAGCTTCTGGGAACCTGCCCCAAGTTGGTACTGATTAATAAATAAAGACAGCCAGTAGCCAGCAGCCAATGACTGGGCAAGTCAGACAGAGGCAGGATTTTAGGGACCAGGAAGAGAGGGGGAGAGAGAGAGAGGGAGAGAGGGGGAGATTGGGAGAGGAGAGGAGAAAGGGGAGTAGGTAAGAGGGGGGAGGGAGTGGGGAAGGGGAGGGGGAGGGAAAAGGGAGGGGAAGGCAGAGGGGAGAAGGAGGGGGGAAGGAGACGGAGATCTGTCCTGTTTTAAGAGACTGTGGAGAAAGAACCTGGAGAGACACCATTCTGGGAGAGTTTGGAGAACAGAGAGGCAGAGCAGCCCTGTGAAGGGGTCAGGAGAGGCATTACAGAGGGCTGCTCAGCTGTGTAGGGAGAGTCCAAGATGGAACATAGAATTAGTAAGTAGTAACTCAGAATTATTAGCAGGAGGTAGATCCTAACAGCATGGAGGTTAGACAGTAGCCCAGCTATGGTGCTGCTTAAGGCATATTAAAATATAAAGACTGTGTCTTTCTCATTCATTTGGGAATGGAAACCATTGAGGTGGGTAGCGAACCCAGGACAGGAATAATTAATTAATATTTAATGTTACATTATCCACTTAAATTTTGTATTCTTTCTCAAAATTAATCTGATACTTATATATATATTTTCACTCACCCAAGTTTTCCCAACCCTAATCTCGTTAACGAAAATTCCAGTACATTCTATATAAAGGCAATTGAAACGTTAAAGAGACTTCTAATATGTGTTCAAGCTGTGGCAAACAGCCAGCTGTCCACCCAAACCATTCTACCTAGCAAAGCTATA
This sequence comes from Rattus rattus, assembly GCF_011064425.1. Lineage (NCBI taxonomy): Eukaryota > Metazoa > Chordata > Mammalia > Rodentia > Muridae > Rattus > Rattus rattus. The sequence continues at coordinate 149,708,740 of NC_046154.1, read as the reverse complement.
TACTAAAACTATTCACAGTAAAAAGACACGAAAGGCATTTTAGTCAGCAATGTAAAAGATACTTTAGAAAGTTCTTCAGATTGGAAAACAGTGTCGTCCATGAGGCCATGGACAGAATAAACATGCCAGAAGGAAGCAAGAGAAGAAGAGGAAAAATGAAAACACTACACATCACTATGGTGACAGGAATCAATGCATAGATTTCCAGATCATTATGAATATCCATGGTATCAATTACCCAGTCAAAAGATATAGCGTAAACTGGATATAAAAGCCAGAATCTCCTATTTGCTGTGTCCAGGAGATACACTTCATGACAGATGACACCACCTGACTGTAGATGGCTGGAGTGAGCTGCTCCAATCAAACGGACCCAGGAGACAAGCAGGTGTCACTGTCCTAATGTCTGACAAAATAGGCTACAAACAAAAACTAATGAAAACTATGCAAAAGGTGTCTGCATACTGATGAAGGGAAGAACCCACTGAGAGCACACTAGGATCCTAAGCATAGCATGCCTTAAACCCAGTTTCATAGAACAAATACTATGGGTTGTGAGGCCATAAGTTAACACAATAGTACTGGGTGACTTCAATGTCCCACTCTCACCGAATGACAGGCTTTCCTAAAATAAACAAGAGAAGTACATGAATTAAACGACACCGTAGAACAAAATGGACTCATTAACCATCAGCAGAACATTCCGTATAGACACTAAGCTCATAGAACTTCCTCTAAAATAGAGCCTGCATGGGGAACAAAGGAAGTCACAACATCTGTATACTCTAGGTATAATCTCTGTGTACTGTGTGGAAGAATCACCTATCAATAAAATGCTCATGACCAGCGAACTGAGGCAGGGTTAGAAGGTAAGACAGTCAAGGGTGGGGTGGGAGCTCTGGGAGTTGGTCAGGCATGGGAGAATATCCCTGGATTCTGAGGAAGTGAGATGCATGAAACTGGGGAGAGGTAACTAGCCTTGTGATAGAAATAGACTAGTTTAGCTCATATAAGTTATTAGCTTTTCTGGGAACAAGTCAACACTTATAGCCTAGGCATTTATTCTTAAACAAATAAACCTGAGTTGTTATTTGGGAACTGGAATTCAGGTGGAAAAGAGAGTACAGATGGAGCACTGAACTGAACTGAACTGGCTAGAAATCCAGACTTAGAGCCTGAGTGGCTTAGCTCCTGGGTAGAAGGTGGTTTTCTATCCAAGAAGAGGGAAACTGCAGAGGCAGTGCAAAAGGTGGGGGAAGCCCCTGCTGCATACTTTGCAGCATGCTTCCATGGACTGGGGTTCCACACAAGGTCCGGCTGCACCCCTTAGCCTACCAAGCCTCAGGGGTAGCCTGTGCCTCTGCCTGTTGCTGGGAGATGCAGAACATGTAGCTGGGACACACCTAGAACTGCATGCTTGTCCGAGAGGCCAGGACACAGACAACATGAGAAAAATCTCTGGGTAACCTGACCCACAGCAGTGGAAGGGTACCTGCCACTCAGGATGGGTCAGGCATCTGGTAAGACACAGCTCCTGGCTGATACCGGTGGAACATCACACTTGGCTAGTGCCAGCTACAGACTTGTGTGTGGACATGTTTCTTCTGTTAGCTGAAAGACAAGGTGAGGCCAGCCACTGAGTGAAGTCTGAGCTGTATCACAAAGGGAGACTGAAAACACCAAAGAAATCCTATTGCAGCCAAATTTCTGATCAGGCTAAAAATGTTTGAAATTATTCTTTAATGCTAAAAGGGGAAAGAGATTGATTATAAAAGATCATAATCAGATAAATACAAGTAGTTTGA